>NW_020451260.1:914496-981190 GCF_003343035.1 Apteryx rowi
TTTTTTTTTGCATGAGAATGTGGTGTTTTGACAGCCTGTGCTGTTTTGCTCTATTTGGGTCAGATCACCTGGGGGATAGCGCCTGGGAAGATAATATTTGGATTAACAGGAAAATTCTAACCCAAAACATCTTTTAAAGAAATCCGTAAGGCAAGCAAAACAACGCTCTGTGGCAATCTGCCTGTAACGCCAATTTTTAAAGCCAGAAGGAGCCACTTTGAGCAGCCAGTTTGACACAAGCCATAGGAATTCCCTCAACTCCTTCCTCCTGCAAGTCCAAGAGCCGTGACCAGACTTGGCCATATCTTTTAGGAAAATACGCAATCTCAATTGAAAAATTCCAGTCTTGGGAAATGCAGAACCTTGTTAAACTATTCCATCGATTAATCATCCACCGTGTCAAGAGTAGGAGCTAGTCTGTATTGGTTTCGCTGCAATTTTCAGCTATTGCAATGCGTTGCCCTTTTGCATGTTGAACTGAAGCGCCCCTTACTAGAGAATGTCTTTACCTTCAGCTTCCAGCAACATTTTGGAGTAAATTCCTAGGAGTGCCCAGGACTGCTTCCAAGGCCTTTTCAGAGTAAATGCTACCTTTGCATCTTACCCCAAAAGCATGACCTACACACGTGAAATTCTCTTTGGCTTTGCAAAAAGACACCTTGCTCGCTTGCATCATGCTTAGATATACTTTTTGATATCAGCAATCCTTCTTCTTCATTCCTCACTGCTTCCCCCCAAACTATTCTCTATACATATTTTAGATAGGGTAAGAGTTAAGAACCCATCCTTAAGGGTTTCCACTAGACATATCCCTCCCCGCCTTGATGATCATCCAGTTAAACTGTATTTTGAGACCTACCAGCTACATAATTTTTCACCCACTGAATACCCACAGCATTGATTTTATACCTCACTGGTTTCTTGATCAATATGCTACGCAGTATGAAGACAAATAATTTGTAATAGAATTACTTATACACAATTCCTCTCTGCCAAGTTGCTCAACGTTGAGCGTAAAATGATCCTCCCTTAATTAAGAAAAACCCTTCAACAAAATTACCAACAGCTGACTAAAAATTACAAACAAAAAGCAATAAAACATTAAGCTACAGTAATTTAACAGGCCTCTGACAAAAATTTTTGGTGTGGGGATTTTTTTTTTTTTTTTTTTTAAATACGAAAATAATTGGAAGAGCTGGATTTCGGGGAAAACATTGGCGCACACCACGGCCCACGCCAAAGCCTCATGCTGACCTGTGGTGCCAGGTCAGGATGTGAGCCCACACAAAGCCTCCTGGAAGGAAGCTCGGGGAAGAGAGTTTGCATATAAAATTACAGTCCGCTCKGCCGAAATCCCAGCGCACTCATATTATCAAACAAACCTGTATCCTCAAAGAGCTATCAGCACAGCTTAACTCWCTCTCTTTCCCTTTGCCCATTTTTGCTTATCGCTACTTTTATTTACTTAAGTTAGTTAATTCAGCTCTGCCAGCAGTTCCACACTGTCTACCTACGATACGAATTTAAAATGCACAAACCATAAGTACCGAAATCAATGAACGTCACAGCAACCAGTAACACATTTTGCATAGAAAAGAGAAAGTAAAAGAATGGATATTAATCCCTTTAGAAAAAAAGACCACTTTTGAGTCTTTAGGTGAAACACCAGTAATTTGAGCAGTTGAAAGCTGGAGTCAGTGTGCAGATGCCTACGTTAAGAATTGCAGCAAGCCCCTACATAAGCTTAACTTGGAGGTGTAAGCGGCATACGGGACTTGGCTCATCTCTCTGCTCCAGACGAACCTCCTCCTGTGTATCCCACAGTCCTCCTTAGCACATAATAAGCATCTATATGATTCAAGCCACGTACTGCATTGCAGCATACACAAAAGCAACTCTTTAAAAATAAATAAATAAATAAATGAAATGTTGACTCCGAGTTTTCCATACAAAAAGATTTCGCCAATTGTCACAAGAACGCAGCATCTCCAACTTCCACATTAGAAGTTGGATGAATAACAACATATGTTTCGATAAAAAGGAAAATTTCCCAACCAACCCCTAATTATACACTGTGATAATGCCATGATAGTGTAATTCCTGAACTGGCACCAATTCTGTTCTCCTCAGCCTTCTGGCTTGGCACGATGCAGAGCAGAGCGCGCTGAATGCTGCTGGCGGCGCTCCGCGGGGCACGGGAAGGAAAGGGCTCTGCGGCAGCCCGCCCCGGGGCCAGGCTCTTTCGTCAGACGCCAATTTTAGAGACAAGGTACAGAACCTTACTAAAACATTATGCAGAGAGCAAAAAAAAAACCCAAAATCCCAAACAACCCCACTTATACAGGTATTTACCAAAAAGGAATATTGAGTTCATTTATTTTAGGGAGATACTTAAATCTACCAAGATTTTTAGACCTTTGCATTGGAGAAATATCAATTTTGGGATGGAAAAAAAAATCAGTTTTTAACTGTTACCTACCATGCCAAAAATAGTTTTATTCAGTGATAATGAAGCTATTTCACTATTGTAAGAGGCTCAAACTCTGCCATTTTCCCTATTCTACTTCTAATCCTATGGTGTAAGTGGGGTTATTCATAAAAAGCGAAAGAGCAGCAAACCATGGGTCGGAACTTAAGGACTGTAAAGCTTTTTAGATAAGGTCCAGCTACTGCATCACAAATTATTTTGCTTCTCTAACAGATATTTCTTGAATTATCTATCAATGAAGCAAGGATTTCAACAGTTCTCATATCTGGTGAGCCTAGAGTTTCATCTTCAAAAGTGGTTCGGCCACGGAGCAAACAGGACATAGGCACTTAAGGCGTAATTCTCCTACAGAAGGAAGATTTTGTCACCTTTGGAAATCATCTCAATCTCTCTCTTTGCTCTGCCCACATCCGTTTAGTGTAACGTCTTCGTTTTCACACCTAACTTTGGATGAAAGTCTGCTTACCCTGACCCTGTTCTATTTGGCAGATTTGTTTCCAAAAACAGCCAGGTTTACCAAAGGTCTGATACAAAATAGAGACCTTTCCATTTAAGCATGTTCATTCAAGCCAAAATATTGCTCGTCTTGTTGATTCCTGCCAGCCTGCTTACTGCAGAACACAGCTCAATTCTGTGTTTATATGTTGTCCCACATACTAGATGGATATAACGTGGCCAAAAATCAACAACAACAAGCTTCATCTTAATATTTTGACTTACAAAATAGTAATGCTATGGGAAGCAATTGATAACAATTAAAAATATCAATTTTGCTTATTTCTCAATAATGCTTTGTTTTTCCTAAATGATGAACACTTCTGAACTATCAGCTCCCATGGGTTAAGCTCCAGAAAAAGTAAGGAGCAATATTTGCTATTCCCTACTTAAAATATCACAGACGGGAAGCATCAGAAGTGGCATCAATTGTTTTCAAAAGGAGCAAGTAACCGCGAGTGCTTTAACCGGCAATGGAAAGGGACCAGTTCTCAGGAGGCTGAAGGGTATCTTGAAGACAACACCTCAGTCCCTGTATTTCCCAGGCTAAGCTATTACCCACGTGATGCTGATGTATCGACAGAACCTATTTTATTTGCACTAACTTAGGGCAAGACTTTTATATTAACTGCTTAAAAACTGAATGCAAAGAAACGCTCACACTGCTGCAGAGAAAACAGAGCATTTACCCCAGGCGAAATCTGCTCTAGACAATCCTAAATAACCGATGTGCTTCTCCGTTCACAAATCCACGCAAAATTCACTTAATGCTCAACGATTAAAAATTTCTGCTCTGTATTTCTCCCCAGCTTCCCTTCGGAGACTGATGCCAAAAACATGAGTCAAACCCACAATATTTTAGCTGTTTTTGATGACGGCGCTCGGACACCTTTGCTGCCTGTGCTCAAGGCCGTCAGCAATCCGTATCCCAACACGGGACGTCACCAAGTCATAACAGACATGCGGAATGGGTCGTCAGCACAGATTTGACATCACATTCCTCTGCCTTTCTTCCGGGGGCGAAAAGCGTAATTTCAAATGAATCCATGCAATTTTGCTTTTTGCTTTACTACTCCGTGAACATGTTTGCTCAATTTACCAGGCTCAGTGAAACCGTATTTCCTGCTTTCATGCACCCAGTGTCAAGCTGGCTATGAAAATAAAACCATCCTTAATTTGTTTGGCATCCCAAAACAAATCGTTGCTCATTAGCTGCCTTTTGCTAGGACGTGAACCGAGCTGGTTGCACTCTCAAAAATTATTTCCTAGGATTACCTGCAAGCCAAAGAGATTTAAAACAGAGAGGGGACACGAGCAGGCATTAAAACCTCGCCCAGCAAGCGTGCAACCCGAAAGGAAACCATCGGGGCAAGAGCGAGCCGCACGGCCGCGCGGACCCCAGAATACTCACCGTTTTCCTTCTCCCCGCACCTTTTTATTTAATTGATTCACTTTAATCGTTGTCGGTCGTTCGGTGAGTGTGATATCAGACATGGCTATGGATTTAACAGGGCACCACTACCTACCCAAATCAAAGGCAGCTTGAAAATAAACGGTGCTGCTCAGCTGCCAGCATACATCTATTTTTAGCAATGCTTTAATGGAGAAAGGTGGTTATTAACCACTACTTTTTGGCAAGTGCCATCGTTCCAAAGCTTTCTCAGTCGTCTTTTCCCCCCCTCTTTGTTTTAATTTTTTTTATCTCTTTTTTTTTTTTCCAAACAATTTAAAGCCACAACTGTTGCTGTTCGCACACAACACGTACAAACACACTAATAAAAAAACCAAACCCTGTGGGACCTCTAAAGAGAGGAAGAGGATTCAGGAGAATCAAGACAGCACAGGAGACCGGCCTGTCCACCRCTGTTCCGGGCAAGAGCTTGTACACTTTGCCGGGAGCCCCGCGACGGGAGCGGCACGCTTCGAAACCGGTCATCATTAACGGCTCTCGGCTTTCCGAGGAGCGGTTGCATGCAGAAATTACTTAGGCACGTTGTTCAGGGTGTAAAACAGCGCTGCAGTTAATACAGGGTGGATATGCAGATGCATACATGAAACTACCTTTTTTTTTTTTTTTTTGCCAGCTCCGTTTACGCCACTATATCAGACTACCTGGACTTAGGTAGGTAGGTGTGCTGAGCACACTGCTACCCGTATATTTTCCTGCACAGCGATTTTCATTTCAAATACCCTGCATGTAATAACTTCCTTTTATCTCATAAAAGCRTAGCTTTTAATGAAAACCAGAGATTTTAAAACCTCCCAGAAATCTCCCTGAAATACTTTAATATATCTTGAGTGATGCACAACTCACGTTTCAGAGAGCAATAGCAATAAATTATGTCTCCATCTGTGGAAAAAAAATTCTGTGTACTATACTTAGTCAGCAAAACTATTTTTCTCACTATCTCCATTTTTTCTTGATTGTAAACTGTTTAAAATTCTAAGTTGCTGCCAGAGRTTTGTATTTATTTTAAATAGTATTAATTTTGCAAGGAAGATGCCGTACAAATTGTGTAAGTTAACGGTCGAGATTCTGTAGCTTTCCCCGCCTCCCCACAAAGGGTAATTCAGAAATGCARTTACCAAATTCAGTCATCACTTAGCGTTTGAAAAAAGAACCCGACTGTGCTGACTGCCAATTTAATGGTACTTTCTATTCCTTACGTGTTTTTACAGCGCYGTGGTAAAACCATATCGCGTGCATGCTCAGCACCTTCTGCCACCTAGACGTCCATCAAATCTAGCAACCTAATTAGAGCGATTAGCAGGGATTCTGAAAATACCCTTGTTGCATGGGGTCTAGCAAGGGTTTGCAGCAAGAGGTAGGAAATGCTCCTCTAAGTAACCAAAAGTTGCTTTTTCCAGTGGTTCCTTGCCACCACCTGTATGAGACATGGTCCAAAGCACTCATATTAGTGGTTTCACCTTCAGTCTTTCTGCAAGACACAATATCCACGCAGTAGTACAGTCTCCCAAGAACGATTTTGCCAACTAATGTTGTAGCGCTTCCATCGTAGGGAATTACCAAAACTATACGTAAACAAGCTGGAATAATAATAACTGTTTCCTTTATGTGTTCAGGATATCATTCCTACAGGTATAGCATTCCATCTTAAACACGATTTCTGTGTCCACTGCCTTCATTATTATTATTCAGTCTTAAATAATGTCTTTGAAATTTCAGGTTTTTGCTTGCTTTAACGCTGTACCTCTGCTCCAGATTAATGCCTTTGRGACAGCTAGATTTTCATCTCCTGTTGAGATCCTGCAGTGTAACTCTCCGTCATCACGCACTACTACAAAATTTCTTTGGTACAGAAAGAGCTAGTTCAGCTTGCATGCCATATTCTCTTCCCCCGACAATCAAGCTGGTTTTACTTATGTTTACTGTGTGGTCTGTTGCTATTGTACGCTGGCTTCGCTGGGAAGCTACATTTCCACTCTGGATGCTTTCCAGCTTCTGGTCAATTTTGTCATGCAATTTTTTCCTTGTTTTCCTAAAACTTCTAGCATCTTGGTTAATACATTAAATTATCCACAGCGTCAACAGCAAAGTATTACAACTTGCATTTTTACTTCAAGTAAATGTCTTAGAGAAAAYATTTGGGTATTATAAGTCAAATTTATTTTTAAATCCCTGCTATTTTACCCTTTCTGCACAGCATCTATAATTCTGCATCAGGAACAATGATTTTACAGTGTCATTTTGCGCTGATGGATTCTCACCATCGTTCTGTATAATCAGAGCTGATAAGGCACATCAAAAAAGGCAGTTCGCTAATTTATCATTAAATGCCATGCCAATTTAGTGAATTTGAGGGAAAAGTTTTATCGTTCCCATTCTTGAAAAGCGACGTATACACAGTGTTACTGCACCAACGGGTGTCAGGGAAGCATTAGAAGCTGACACACAAGGCAACTTGCATCTCTGCACCAATTCCAAATAAACTGCGGAACTGCATGCGAGTTTTGTGAATCGTACTGCACAGTTCTTATGTCACAGCTTTGGGAAAGGATTAAAATATTTTCATCCTGACACAGAAAGCATTTAAAACTTCCAGCAGCCACACATTAATTCCAGAAGTTGTGCTCAATCCGTGACGATAGATAAAGTATGCGAATCAAAATAAATAAGTAAATAAAGCATGATTAAATCGTCATTTCTACCGCATTTTTTAGGACACACAGCACGGATGCCATACAGACACAAACCGTCCCCTTTGCCATGTCACCGTTTCCGACTGTCGACTCAAAGCATGCAAAGAGCAGTCCCAGAGCATGCAGCATGCAGTAAAGGGAGAGCAGAGGTTAATAACCTGGAAGCATAGGATCTGAGAATGTGAGAGCAAGTTAAAGACAAGAGCTCCTCTCCATTGTCACTGAGGCTTGAGAAGCAATGCTGCAGCGTCGAGCAGTGCGAGGGGGGGAAATACAGTTTGTCCAAGACATAGACATATCTCCGCAAGTGGCGGCAGGTATAACTGAAAGACAAGGGTAAAGGGAGAAAAAACAGAGAGAGAGAGAGAGAGAGAGAGAGGTGTTTTCCTTTAGGAAAGCTAATGCAATCGAATGTCCACAGCGGTTTTTGTGCCCAGAGTCAATGGGAGATGCCTAAGTAAGCAACGCAGCAGTTCGACATGAAATAACAGTTTCAAAAGACAGCAAGAACTGTTAGCTGGTGGCCGTATGCTGATGCAGGACTGCAAAGGGATTTTGCCAAGCCTCACGCGTTAGAGACACAAATAATTGTGGGTCTTTGCTGTTGAGAGTATTTAGAAGCATTTTTACCTCTCTCAATTTGCCATGAAAACATGAATGTATGAGTCTGGACCTGGTTTACAAAGTTTCCCGTTAAAAACTGGGAATATTCATAAAATTTAACTGACTCATGGAAATCTGACATCTCACTTTGGGGGGGGGGAAAAAGTCATGCGGAATTACTGGTTACTGTGAAATGTTCTGCATCCTGCAACTCCCCCAGCAGACTGTCCCAGCAGTTAATTCCAGTTCTTAAAACATTGTGCTTAATCACAACAGAGTTACACAATTAAGACCTGGTCAGCTCTTTCACAAAAAAAACTTTTGCAATCGTTTTCATGGAAAAACTGTGGAGTAATCACAAAAATATTTAACTTTCATACTCACTAACATTGAATGCTCTTGAGTAAGACACCATGTTGCCTCTGTGTGCCACTGACACACAGGATATCCTCCCAYGCACAGCGTAACGGAGAATAAACTCATCAGAGCAGTTAATAGTTAAACAGCGATGCAGTCTATCACCGGCGAAGCACATACATCATATAACCCCCAAAGTACATTATTATAGGCTTTGCATAGAAAATACTTCACTGCATTATAAAGTAGCGTACAGTATGCATGTGTGATAGCGCCATTCACATGAGGAACTCTGCCCAGGGTACAGGAGTGTGGCAAATMCTCCAGAAAGTACCTCAAACAGCTTAATATTTCTGCTAAAAAGCAATCAGTGAAGAAATTTCATTTAACCAGGRAAGCTTTCAAAATTTGGTACATCGCAAACATTAAGCAACACTCCACATGCTTGGTAGAAGCTTATTGAAATACTTTTATTTTCATTTAACAGATTATGGTTTAAATCTTCTTCTACTAGGGAAAAGAAGCCACTCTTGGATSCTCCCTTTCCATGGTATCTCAAACTTAGAGTACACCTTCCTAAAAAAAACAGGGCAAGACAACCGCCACAGACACAAGGTAGCAGAGATGCTCTTAGCAGAGAGGTTGCAGCACCCATTCCAGCCTGGGTCTCTCTCCACCATGGACATACACCCGGAGCACTAAGGTAGTTAAGCTTGCTAAGGGCAAAGACTTTACCATGAGGGAGAGCGGAAGATAAGTGATTCTTGAAACACAGCCTCTTTCGGTGACTTTGGAGTGAAGCAGCAAGCATCTGGGCTCTGGTCTGTAACCCCCTCACCAGATCCAGAAACTGCCATTTCATAGTTTCATCTGTTAGACCTTGACCGGTAAGTTATTTACCCCAACTGTCTGCATTTCACAGGCTGTTATCCACTGTGAACTCTCTGTTGGACATAGGTGGGGCTAAAACACTCCTTCGGGAGWCTAAATTATTTGTATACCTTGGGCAAAGAATAGGACAGCAGTGTCCCACTACTGCTTCATCCTGGGGGCAATCAGTGAAGCCCTAAACCCAAGACTTTATCACAACCATTGCCTTTGCTTGGGTTACTTTAAATAGCTTTCACTCCRGAGTTAAAATAATTACTTACCTTTGCTCTGAAACTTGAGAAACACACTGTCCTTTTTGGCAGTTCATGTGCAGAAATACTAGTTTTCAGAAGAGGAAGCAGCTGCAAGGATTCAATTTCTGAAGCCACCAGGCCTTTTCTGACCACAGCTCTAAACGTTATCAGCAACTTGTGAGCCGGGCAGGCAGTGTATGGAGGGGATGAATAACAGTATTTACAGACCCCTGAACCGGGGGGAACCCTCTACAGATGAGTCTGCTCTTCCAGCTACCCACAGAGGCTGCAGAATTTTTTCCAAAACCAGATTAAAGAGCATCTTTTAGAATGAGGCTGCTTTGAAGATGCAAATGAGTCCACAGCCAGCATTAGTAAGCTGTTCTAAAGTTTTACCGCCCTCGTCGCTAGAAAATTGTACCTTATTCCACGTTTGAATAGGTCTCCTTCCAGCCACTTGATCTCGTCAGGCTTTTGTCAACAAACAAAAAACCCTCCATTATCATTTATCTTTCCCATATAAAAACATTTATGCTTAATTGATCTTCCCAATCTCTTCTCAATCGTCTCACAGATACAAAGTCTCAGAGGCAGACTCTATTCCAGGCATGGGATGATGATGATGATGGGAAGGGTACCTGATGGGAGSAGAAGGCACCCAGAAGCGCTGCAATGGGCCGGTTCGGGGAATCCCAGCCGCACCGCCTGTCCCCGCCGCCACCTCCCTTCCACGGCTTCAAGTAATGAGGGCAAAGCCAGCCCTATATTTAGAGCTGAACTTGTTTACTCAAAGGTGTGATTTTAAACTGATGCCAACAGCAACCCAGTCCCCGAAACCTGTCTCGCACCATGGCCACGTGACCAGGATAGCTTACCCCGAATTACAGAGGGAACATCTCCACTATTAAATATCCCAAGCTAAATCTGAATAAAAACAAGGCTTATCTCACTCAGGAGATATGTAGATTAAGTTAATCATGGATTTTGAGTTTGAAACAAGACTTATTTTGTTTGCCAGAAATTAATGTTCTGGCAGCTGTCACAGCTATAGTTAAATATTACCRAAGTTTTTGTTTTCATTAGGTTTCACTGGGTATACTACTTTTCCTTTAGAGCAAAAGGCAATCTTTAACTACAATATGGTACCAAAGAGTTTGAAAAGAAGAGATTACAGAAAATTAAGATGATTATATTTAGTAGATGGTGTGTGTGTGTGTGTGTGTGTATGTGTATATATAATGTGTGCACATGCATATTATTTATATTTTTTGTTTACCCTGAGGACAAAAACTTTAGCTCATACTTTACTAAAATATCACTCCAGAAAAAGAATAGATTATTTCCTTCTTATAAAGGGTAAAAACMTCCAATCAATATTTTGAGTTCTGATAACAAAACAGTAAAACCAACACAGAAAAGCCTCATTCGTGAACCCCAAAGAAGGCATCTTATCTGAATAAAAACAGACCTAAAATAATTTCATGCTATAGAAGGCAGCACAGAGAACCTGAGGTCTGTGGACAGACCCATGAACTACCTGACAAGTACCTACTAAAGTCATCTTTCCACTCAAGTTTCTGGCAACTGTGAAAATATTTCCTCCCCTGATCCCTGCATTTTGCAATCTTGCCTGGAGGCAAGGAGATGGCAGGGAGTCAGTACTGCTGGGCAAATGTGGCAAAAATGGGGAGGGGGACGGACACAAGATAACAGATACTTCTCTTCCTTAGAAACCCTCAGCATGTATTTCAGGCTAAACAGAAACATCTCCAGACTATATTAAAAAAATATCTATGGGATTTTTATATATGTATATCTATATATATCTATATATAGATAGATAGATGTATGTACACTCACACCTTCAATATACCTGCATTCTATTTTTAATTTATTGTAGCTTTGATGAAGGCAAAGAGGAGTTTCCTTTTCCTAGAGTCTGGACAATTCCAATCAGCGAAGCTACTTTGGTGACAGCAATTAAGCCAGTGCATCGAAGAAACACTTTAAGGAAAAAAAAAAAAAATCAACTGGAGTTAGATGTCTAAAGATCCCAGGGAGCTGGAGGTTAGCTCCGACCCGACCTGCCCCTGGGCTGGCAGGGCCCCATTGCGCGTGAACCGGTGGCTTCCTGCAGTTTTCCTGGGTCTCCCGGAGGGTCTGGCAAGTCCTCAGAGGACCATGCATGAAACACACAGGACTTCTGCCTTGCTCTGAGAAGAACCCCCTAGCTCTGAACTTAGTTCAGGTTTAACTCCTCTCAGTGTTGAACAAGATACATTTTCTTAAACAAGACAACACCAAGAAGAACATGCAAAGTCACTTACATCCTTCCTTACTTAAACAAGAAAGTAGCTATTTTCTATACTCAAGTCAACTGAAGTTTTAAGATTAAATATATCAGACACAAACAAATGGAACCAAGGTAACACCTTTTCTAACACAGAAATGAAGCAAATTGAGTATGGTATAGAAGAGCAGTCAGTTTATACGCAGTATCCACTAACCCCCCAGTAAATACAATATACTCTGAAGCAACATATGCAGGATTCAAAAGAAAATAAATTCCCAGTGCTAACATTTAAGTAATTGTTATTCATAATCTCTCAGTGCATGCCAGATTTTAAGGCGGCTATAAATCTTTAACATTATTCAGAAAAAGTAAGGTCTTCAGGACTTACATGCCACATGTATTATCTCAGAGAAACTAGATTAATCTGCAGCCATAAAAAAGCCAATTTTCCTAAGCCTGATTAAATATTTAGGTCATATTGTTTCTGCAGCAGAACTTGAAAAATACGCAAACAACATCTTTTGCTACACGAAGAGGTTGAGGGAGTTATGCTGCGACATGACTCTATGGGAAAGCCAATACAAAATCCTTTTTTTTTTTTTTAAATAAACAATGGAAGTATAAGCTAATCAACTTTAGTATGTGTTAGTCAGCATCCAAACTACCTGTATACATGCAGGAAGACTAGGACTTGCACTTAATGATACCTAAAGATGAGAACAGCTAATTTACTCTCTGGCTAAAATATGACCTCCTGTTGAGGCTGTTTTATATGGTACAAACAGCACAAATGCAAATACATCTGCCTTCTTGACAATAGCAAAACACGGCATAATAAATTGGAATTTTGACCAAAAGTTTTCATTTGTTTAGTACTCTTCCATTTACAAGGTAACAAAATGTGGTACAGATGAGCCACAGCAGAAAACTCTGTAAAAGTATTTGGTTGTTTTAGGACCAAGAATACTACGAAAAATTGACAACTATGCATCAACAGAAAGGTGGATTGGGTTTTGGGGGGCAGGGAGGGAGGGGTGTTGCCACTCTCTTAGCACAGTTAAGCTGTTTAAGATGCTACAAAAGTTGGTACTGGGGATGCAGGAGATGGCACTGGCTGTTAGAGTTAACAGCAAAGCATTTAAAGCATTTCCTCCTTTTTCTGCCAATTTCAGTTAGTAGTTTTTTCTGCTTATCTTAGAATCATAATTCAGGTTGAAAGAGACCTTGGGACACGTCTAGTCCAACATTCTGCCCCAAGCAGGGTCAGTTACAGGATCACACCAGGTTGCTCAAGGCTTCATTCTGTTAAGTCTTGAAAACCTCCAAGGATGGAGTCTCCACCACTTCTCCAGAGCCCTGCTTCAGTGCCAGACTGTCCTCATGGGGAAAAATGTTCCCCTTATCTCAAGTCTGAATGCTGCCCTGTTTCAGCTTCTGACCATTCTCCCTCACCATCCCACCACAGAATCACAGAATGGTTGAGGTTGGAAGGGACCTCTTCTAAGGAAGAAAAGTTTATACGGCCCAGCAGACTGCTGGCCTTCTTGGCTGTCAGGGCACATGGCTGGCTCCTGCTCAGCTTGCCATCTACTGAGATCCCCAGGGACGTTTCAGCCTAGCAGCCTTCAGCCAGGCAGTCTCACCTCTACCATTACGAGAAGCGTTTCCAGACCAGGGGCAGCACTTGGCATTTGTCCCTGTTGACCYTCACCAGCTTCCTGTAGGCCCTGTCCAAGGTCCTTCTGAACAACGGCCCTGGCCTCCAGCATTATCACCTGCTCCCCCAGAGTTTGCAGTCACCCACAAACACAGCGAAGGTGCACTCTGTCTCCTTCTCCAGGTCACCCATAAAGATATTGAACAGGACAGCTTCCAGTACAGATCCCTGAGGAGCTCCACTTGTAAGCAGCATCCAGGTGGAATATGAACCATTAACCACCACTCTTGGAACCTGATGATCCAGCCAGTTTTTCACCCATCTAGTAGTCCACCCATCTAGACCATAACATCCCATTCAAAGATGCTGAGGGAGACTGCTGTCAAAAGTCTTACTACAGCCAAGGTAGACAACTTCCACCACTCTTCCCTTCTCCACAGACCTTGTTATTTTATCACCGCAGACAAGTTGGTCAAGCTCAAACTATTTCTGATAAATCTATGCTGGCTGTTGTCAATCCCTTTCTTCTCATTGATGTGTTTAGAAATGGCTTCCAAGAAGCCGTGGCTCCAGGATTTTCCCAGGGGTCAAAGTGAGGCTGCCCAGCCTGCAGTTCCCCAGATGTCCTTGCTGTCTTTTCCCAGTCATTGGGGACCTTCCTTCTACGACTTTTCAAAAAATAGACAGTGGTCTTGCAATGGCATAGGTCAGCTCTCAGCACACACAGATCCTAAGGACTTGCGTGTGTCAATTCTTAAGTAATCCCTGACTTGATCCTACTTCACTACCGGTTTCCATCCTCCTTGATCCTTGCCTAACTTTCCTAACTTCAAAAGTACAACTTAGCTTTCTAAAAACAAAGAAACAAAAACTTCATTTTTTCAGGCCTACTTTTCAAATGCAAGTGAAATAACCAATAAATTTATATCTTATAGCATAGAGTGATGACAGGATTTTTAATTACATTATTGTGAAACAGCAGTGTGGAGGTCATAGGGTCAAAGGTGCCATAACAGCACAGAACAGAGAAGCATGAAAACTATTTAAATATTTCAGAAGCAATTATTTGTGATAATGCGTCACAGACATAAGTTCCCATGCCCTGAAGAAGCACTCTGTCACAACACTGGCCAAATGTACACAAAAGGCTTACAAGAGGAATATTATCTTTACGCATAAAAATATTTATTGTGAAGGGCAGCAAGGAAATGAAAAATAAACAAACTTTGGAGATACCCTGACATATTCACTAGATTGAAAGTCAAACGATAGATTATGAGATTCTTGTACAGAGAGGCCAAATTATCTCTGTACAACTGAAGTTCTGTCAAGGAGAACAAAAGTTTGTATATTAGAACCAGACACAAGGAACTGAAGACCCATAGGAATAAAGATATAAAGAGCTAGGAGGAAGGGTTGATGCAGTACCAAAGTCTGAGACAAAGAACGAAGGCTTTAACCATACGGATGCACCAGTTTTTGGAAAGCACATATCCCTGGCAGCTTAAGAAATGCCACTATGGGAATGTTGCTTTTGAAATGTT
This sequence comes from Apteryx rowi, assembly GCF_003343035.1. Taxonomy (NCBI): domain Eukaryota; kingdom Metazoa; phylum Chordata; class Aves; order Apterygiformes; family Apterygidae; genus Apteryx; species Apteryx rowi. The sequence continues at coordinate 929,219 of NW_020451260.1, forward strand.
CTGTACTTTCATCCTTTGGCTAGACACTTGCAATAATTCATAAACTCTACCGAGGACTACGGGAGACGCCTACTACACTGGTTTTCATACAGACATTTGCATCTCTGCACAAGCCACAGGTCCRCAGCCTGTATGAACCTGAACGTCCTCCGTCAGGAGGCCAACAGCTACCAGCGCGCAGCGAGAGGGGGCTCTCCGGCTGTCAGCTGACAACTGTTCGGCACAGCTTGTCTGAGCTGCCCCGCGTTTCGCAACGTTATTCTAATCCGAGCCCAATGTAAATTGTGGTATTTGGAGAAAGACCTATTTGTGGACCCAAGAGCACAATTAATGAGTTATAGAAACATGTCTCAACACAACTTCGCAGCAAATTTATTTACGCACTGCAGAACTAAGTGTATTTACTTTATCTAAAAGCCTGTTCTTTCCTAAACTTGCTGAAGGCCATTACCATTAAAAAAGTTGAGTCATTCAACAAAGACCTGATGCACATTAAGGTTGTTAAATCCTGATTTTTTTGTGTGTGTGTGTGCCTATAGTTTCACCCTCCATTAAAAGTGCTAGATTTTTAAAGCACAATATTCTTCCTGTGAGCCATGCAAATTCCGGTGAAAGAATATGGTGGTGAGAAATGTCTTGGCTCAAGTATTTATGGGCACGGAAATTTCATACACAGTTATTCTGTCCTCCTAAAAGCAGTTAGAAAGCCTATTTGAAAATCCTTACTTAAGCGTGGGGTCTAAATTCCAGATTTCCATGTGTGGTGTGTACCTATTTGAAAGGAAGTTTTCAAAAAGCTCTTTGAAGGGGGCTTCTCTTTGGAAGGGACTGAACCAGTTCATATGGATTTGTTATCAGTAACCGGTTTATTTTCTTCTCCAGCAGTTACTCCCTCACTCATATCTATCCTGTTTCCACACACCTGGAGGTAGAAGTTAGTTCACTGAACTGCAAAGCTGTGAAGACATCAGACATATATAAATAATGGCATTAGTTAAATGTGAAATAAGCAGCAGTCTTACAAGAAAAAAACAAACATGATTTATAATCAATGATATATTTTGTTTCATACTAATCTTTACTTACAGCAATAATACAATTTTAGTTTGTCAAAGCTAAATCCCTGTGGCATTATTCATGCATTTATTTAGACCATTCTCCAAATTTCTCTCCAAAGAGAAAATTTCTAAAAAGGAATCAGTGCATGTTGTATCTGCAAAAAACAGTTAATGAGCCAAATAGCCTGCAACGGAAGACAAAAGACAGGTTCAAGCAAGTCATTATCTTGAGTCACTTCTTTATTTCTGTTACAGAACACCGTCCTATAAATACATCTCATTCAAAACTAACTGAGAAGACAAGACTGCAGTTTCTAAGGTTCAACCAGAATAACAAATAATAGTTTCTAAAAGACTACTTAAATTCTTTATTTCCCCTTGCTTTTTTTTTTTTTCTTTTTTTAACCTTAGCAAATCTGATGCAGGACAATTGTTACCGCAGAATACACTTTTTAAAATGGAAAACGTATGATATTCAGATACAAAAAATTAGAAGACATCAAATGAAAATAGCAGGTGCTAAATTCATTATAAAAAAGAAAGTAATACCTTAGCAGGCAGCACATTAGAGCATGGCAGGCGCTACCAAGGAAGGCCGGTGTGGGTGCTAAGAGTGCTTAGCTGGCTCAAAGAGGGACTCTGAAGGCAGGTAAATGCCCTGCCGGCAAACTCCTGGGGCCTGGGAGACTAAACGGGGGAAGCGCTGCTGCACGCTTGGTCTCCCCATAGCCCTCCTACGCAGCCACCAGCAAACGCTGCTGGAGAGCAGCTTCCAGGTTGAACTGGACCTTGGTCTGACCAAATGGGAAGAACTGTTCAATTTCCTTGCAAATATGGAAAAATAACAAAGTAAATTTGCATACCAGCTTTTCTTCTGGAACTTGCTGAAGTCATATAGTAATTGCTAGCAATACCGCATTTTGCTACAAACGAGCCTCCTTTCATGAATATATCACATTTTTGATTGCCAGATTATTTTGAACACCACAGCACATTACCAAAGGCCAATTTGTGAACGGCAGAAAAAAGAAAATGAAACCAAAAATTCCCAATACAATTCCATGGAAATTATTTTTCCTTTGAATATTCAGATGTTTTCAAATAACTGAAAATTTATAAAACTTAAAATGATCTCAGGTAAATTAGATACGAGAAATTCCCAAACCACATGCATTTGAGATTGGAGGTACCCTTGCTCTAGATTTCAAATAAGAAATGCCTAAACGCTCTCTTTACTCTGCTACGTACACGTTATTTGACATACTGTCTGCATCTGATTTGCACTAGGAAACCTATCTGAGCTTCTTCTGCTGTGTAGATTTCAGAAATAAAACTTTTAAAAAACGTATGACAGTTTCCCTTATTGGAACTTATTTAAGCAATTACCAAGCCAACTCGTTATCTGCATGTTTTACCCTCTTCACCGATTCCGACTCAGAGCAGCGGTAGCGTGCATGTCACTGAATCTGCTATCTTGTACGAGCTGCCTAGGCGAGAAGGGACAGAAGCTGCAACAACACAAGAACCTTTCGAGCATCTTGCACAAACCTGAGCAACCACATCTCTTCCCTTTAGCTCCCCCAAAATAAAGCAAGAATGATTAAAGTCCGTCTAAAGCAATTATTTTGCAATGTGCAATATTGCAGTTTGTAATGGGTGCTCAGGACAATCTGGGGCGCTCACAGCACTCTCTGCAACAGGGACTGCACAAGTGCCAGGGTCAATTCTAGCTCTGCTGCTGGAGCTGGGATCTGAACACTAAGCATCTATGAAGAACTGACAGTCTCAATTTACTCTGCAAATTCATCTGTAAAACAGCACTAGAAGGGCATCACAGGAATAGTTAGTCCACRTGGCATTTCTGCACAAATTCAACAGAGGACAATAGCAGTAATTCAAGACTGCAAGCACTTCTAAAATGAGTTACAGAAGACAACGATGGCCAAAACACTGCAGGTGACCAACAGCGAGTGACAGGCAAAGGGCGAGGCAGAGCCGGGCTGGCAGGCTAGCCCATCAAGACAAATGGGAGACGGGCAGTATCACGGAAGGCTTTCCCCAAATATTGCTTCCTCTCCATAACAACAGATGTGCAAGATAAACAGTTTTGAAAGCTGTAAGCTTTCACAAAAAAAAAAAAAAAATTTCCCAATTTGAAGACTATTATCAAACTGCACTATTTCCAGAGAGCTTATGGGGAACAGTAACTATGCATTAAGGTGGGACAAGGGGACTTGCCACACCCAAACAGCAGCTTTTTGTTGCATAYAAGAATCCGTTTGATGCTTTAAATTCCCTGAAATAGATACCAAGACTTGCATTTACTTCAGTCCYCGGGCCAGGATTTTTTGCTAATTTGAATTACATTCGTTTGATTCCACATTCAGCCTGGTGGTGACTAACAGCTTGTAACACACCGAAGCGCAGCACAATTTGGCAGAAAACAACCTTCGCCAAAGCGAAACAATTATCGCAAAGGCTACATCTTGCAGGARACACACGCAAAGTGGTCAGGRACACCAGAAGTATATTGTCCAAAGMTGAGTTTTTAGCAYGGTACATGCACCTCCGSTCTTTTATATGAAAAGCAGCAGTTTGCTCCAGCCACCTCCGCAAGCTGGTGCAGAAGTAGACATGGAAAGCAGACGTTGTAATGAGCCCACTAGGCTACACCACTTCAAAATCCCACCCCAAAACAACCCCCATCCCAACCTCACACCACATCCTTCTCAGGGTGAGAGGAACTACTCAGAAACTAGGCATTTGCTGGGATATATTCTAGCGCTTCGCACAGATCCAACCTATCTCAAACTAAAGCTGTCAGTCTGTCCATCTGGGAAACCTCCAGGAGCAGGAGCTCGCGGGTGCCAGGCTCAGAGCACCTCTAATGGTATGCGGCGTTCGGCTGCCTACACCAGATGGGTAGCGAGGGTATTAATGTCCTACCAGGTGCCCACTAAGAAWCCCCAGCAGGTTCAACCAGGCTTAAACCAAGTTCAATGATATTTCCATGTTGGAAACAGCTGATATCAGCCTAAAACCTCACCTCCATATGTTACAGGCAAAGAGGCCAACCGCATGTAGTACTCGCTCCTCTTTCCGTTGCTAGAGCTAAAGCGGCATGGAATGGTATTTTAGTATCTCTGAGCACAACTACACTCAATGCACAGCAACAAAGAATGCTTCATTTGTTTCAAAAATTAACTCGATTACATTTCTACTTTGCTAAGTCATATCAAAAGAAGGCCATTTGCTGCTAATATTCTCTTTTCCCTTATTTTAACAATTCTCTCCTCATTTTGTCACAGCCTTGTCTACTAATTGCAATGACACCTCTCAATTTTGGAACAGCTGATCAGCTTATAAGCTTCCCCACAGCTAATCTAGGTCAGCAAGCTACTAATAAGGCCAGCATATGTTTCTTTTATTTAACACCCTTGACATCTTTGTATATTGTTTCTACATCCCAACAAAAGCCTCTCCAGAGATTCTGCAAACTCCTTATGTATAAGAAGTATCAGCGACACAGCGGACAAAAACGAGCATGAAAAGCAATTGCAAATAGAGCAGTGCGTCCGTGCCAGTGAACAGCTCATGAGAGAACAAGCCAAAACTACCAAAAAGCCGAGGCTAAACAGTTGATGCAAAAATCTCTTCAAGTATCCTKCTGTGCACGCAACTTCTACTCCTAACAGTCTGCAGAGAAAAATCAAGTTTTTCAAACATTGCTTGAACATGGCAATATGATGAAGGCCCTTTTCTGAAAAGCCATTTTCAGAACATCTCTTGGAACATCCAGTAAAAATGGGATTATCATTTTTGTAACATACTGCACAGTGGGAGGGGGGGGGAGAAAAAAAAACAACAAAAACATTCTCATCCTGCAGTAGCTCTTATAGCCAGAATATCATTTTATATCCAGGTTAGCTACAAATGGGTTCTCCTCTACGCTAAAATGCTACCAGGACTAYTTCAAACTCAAGAAGCATTAAAAGCGAACCATCTTTGAGGATTTTAATTTTTATTTTTGAGGTTATTTCAGCCAATCGGTTCTGTGGCCATCTATACTGAAGAACATGAATTTATCTCTAAAAATCTAAGGTGTACAMCACAGGGCAAATGTCACCAAAGCAAAGGACACACACACGGGGGGGAAGGTATCAACACGCAAATATCTCAAAGTTACGTAAATTCATCAAGCAGACTATTACAGGGCAACGGAAGTTTGCCGGGATGAACAGGTCTTTCTCCTCTGCTTTTAGGCAAACGTACAAAATCAAAGAAACTAGCTGAGTGGCACACAAATCACATGAGGTTGAGAGCCCAGAAAGATGCTTTTTCTCATGGTTAGAAAAGAACCCAGTCCTAATATTGCTCTTATTTTCATTAAGGGTATTTACTTTTAGCACAAGGACAATTCACATACGATGCAAAAGAAAAGGAGAGGAAATAATTACCTATTACTTTGGAACAGCCCAGAGCAGAGATATTTACATTTCATCTTCAGAAGCCAGGATTTGCAACTATATCCCTCACAGTATCTGCAGAGGCAGATATCACTCGTTCAGTGAAACTACTGATTACCTTCCATTTCTTCTTCCTTTTCTTTTGGTTTAAAAAAAAAAAAAAAAAAAAAAAGGAAAGGAGGAAAGCGGATGCTCAGCGGCTCAGCATTTAACAGCCCTGGCCGCAGGACTTTAATTCTGAGAACCCCTTTTGGAGCTTAATCTTTTATTGTTATATAATTTGACTTCTGAAGAGTCTCTTGACGCACACTGGTATGAAATCAGCAAAAGACCCTTTTCTCCAGGGTTTCTATTATGGACACTTCTCTGTTATGAATAAGAGATGAGTAAGCCGAGATTTAATTTAACRGTCCAATTAAGATTTGAACTCAGGATATAAAAGACTTGTTTATTGATCTTTCTTACTTACAGTGGCATTAAAAAGCTGCTACGAATGTCCAGGTTCCCATGTGCTGGGTATTAGGCAAACTTAGACGTTTCAAAGCGTCCTCAAGGCCACACAGCTCTAAGCCACAGAAACACCTTGTTACAACATTCCCAACAGAACTACTAAAGGAAACGGGAGAGAGTTTCCGCGTTGTGTGTTGATAAAGGCACAGGTTGGGCTATTACATTTTAGTTCTATCTACTGACATCTAAATTATATTATGTTGCTCTCTGATTATTAAAAACTGAAAGCTGACATTTCTGAAATAAGAGTTTTTAATGCAAGTTTTCAGAGAGTGAAAGAGTTCCACCTCTAAATTCAAAACAATTAATAGGAAAATTTATATTTAAAAAATGACTCTTTCCAATTTAATGCCGTTTGTTCCTCTGCTACAGGAAAGAAGCCATAAAGACAAGTTTAAGAAAAGTACTACATATCCCATTCACTGAATTTCTTTCGCTCGGGTCGCACATCCCATTTAAAGTTTCTAAGTGCCTGCTATTCGGAAGTCTTATCATCCGTTTGGAAACGAGAATCCGGTATCAGAAGCAACTCCTCTGTCCCTACACTTATGTTTTTAAATGAGAACTAACTTAGAAATCAAACAGCTTGGAAGCATTCATGCAGCAACCTGGCATTCCCCCCCCCCCCAAGTTTTGCTGCCTAAGAACTGCCTTTGATTTGGGTAACTCTGTTTCACAAGTTTTCTGCACCAACTGTCCCACTGCTGTTTTCGATTGCAACAGGAAGGTGTATTTTAAAGAGCTTCTCTACAGCACCGTGAGCATAAAAGAAAGAAAAAATAGGCAGGAAAACCAGAATGCTCACGTAGCGTAAAGCAAGGTGGGGGAGCAATTTGCTTATCTTCCTATGTGAGCAGCCGAACGAATTTCAAGCCAGCAATTACATCCCGTTGCTGTCACAGATAAGAAGTTTTATTAAGCAATTGGTAAATTCTAATCTCACCACATTCACGCACTAATAATTTCCGAATTTTCAGTTCAGCGTGGCCCCTAATAAGCAGGTCAGATCACACGTCTTGCTCCTGCATAAATGTTTTTCTTTTCTTTTACCGGGCTATTTGAATAGGTAAATGCCTGGCCAGCTCAAAATGTCTTCTGCTTCTATGAGATCTTTTTTGAAGAAAGCTTAGGTTTGGAGTTAAAAAACAAAACAAAACAAAACTAACAACAACAACAGCACAGCCAACCCCCAAACCACAGTGCTACAACTTACCTCTAAGGAACTGATGATGGACATGAAACTATTCTGAAATTACTTTTTTTTTTTGCTTTCAAACTCAAGCCTGTGAAATCAGGAGCTCCTTCAATTGATCCCCAAAGCCATAAGAACCGAAAGCTCCACGTGCACACCTGAATGGGGCCTTAACACTGACAATTTCCAAAAAACTACTATAAAAAAAAAACTAATAAAAAAAAAAGGGGGGGGATTTCAAACTTACAAGCCAGGGATGTAAGTCTGTTTCTCAAGCTCAGCTCTCTTCTTTTGGCACTCAGTTTCAGGAAGTTAAGCTAGCTCGCTTAAGTGCTTAAAAGCTCCACTTATATAAAACTTTAATCAATTGCCTTTTTTTTTTCCTCCTTTTTAATACAAAATCCAACATCAGAGGGAAAAAAAAAGGCCTTGATACCAGACCTAATTAAGACATGCATTTCATCATCATTCTACCAAACACAGTGACACGTGAAAAATTTGATTGAGTTCCTCCTTGTCCCCAATTTATAAAAGCAACAAAGGTAGGGGAAAGCACAGGCAAGTCATATGCTTTCTTCGTTTAAGAACAATACTATAAGACACTAAATCTGCTTATACAGAGCCTATACAAAGGTAGGCATAAAGTATATTCAAGCAAACTAAAAGGTCAAGCATTCCAACAAATAATTTGGGGAACATGACAAAAATGTATGATTCTATAAAGATGATCGATAAAAGAAAACAGAAAGAAAAACATAATTTTTTTTTTTTTTTAAAGGGACACTGTGAATTAGCCAACATTCAAATTCACAAACCCAACAGATATTTATACTGTACGCTAAAACCATTCCTGGATAGGCACTGAACCCTAAAGCTGCGTTCTGCAAATGAACTAGTTCTCGTATCCGCAAGCCCAGGCACTCAGGCATTGTACCAATGCCTAAGACACACACATTTAAATTATTAAAACCTGTGTGCCCAACTAGAAAAAATTTGTACTGAAAACCATTTTTGTAATTCACTTTTCAACCAGGAGTTACTCTGTTAATCACAAATGTTTTACAGAACTTTTGACAATTTCATTTAGGGAAATTAGGGCCATCACTGAAAAAAAAAAAAAAGCAGATAAACTTGAAATCATTACAGTCTGACATCTTTCCAGATGCACATTACTCCATCCATATTTTAATAGACTATCTACATGGTTTCATACACAGGATTATAAAATACACATGTAAATCAAAATCCAAAGCCTTCTTTAGGAAAGAGCCAAAGTAAACAATCAGTGCTATGAAAAATATATTTTGCCCTCATACCATATGTATTTTTCACTCTTTGTAGCATTATCTACAGTAAACTTTTATTTCTCATCCAGCATGAAATTTGCTGATCACTGCCACTTGCAGCTGGTAAATCCTTAATTATTAACACATATGTTGCATGAATGYGTAAAACTGAGAATATAAAATAAAAACCAGTGAAAATATAATTCTTAGAACTAAATTGTCAAAACAACAAAAGGGAACGGGAAGGAAAATATTTTCTTTGGATTAAAGATGTTTTTAAAAAATGGCATTGTCTATTCAAATAGAACAGTGATGACCTGCAGTTGCTTTTCTTTGCCATTGCTATCAAAACAGCAATGAAGATCATGCCTTGCAGTTGTTCCAGCACTGCTCAAACCTCATACTCTGAAAAAGCAGCTCATAATATCATAAAAATCTACAGAAATGCTCATATTTCAATTTCAGATTAAAATGGATTAAATATTATCTTTAACTGAGCTCAAAACATGAATTTTAAAGCAACATCATGCACTCTTTCTTGAAAAACTTTAATTGTTTTCACTCAGGACAACCCCCTAAGACTACTATAAAAAGAAACAGTGGTAGAATAAGTAAATATCAAACATAGTAAAGTACAAACCAAATAGTTTGGCTGTGGAGGTGAAACTTCTCAAAAACGGCAGCACATGGAGGGGAACTTTTTTTTGGTAGCTTACAAAACAGTCGATACTATAAAATGATGAAGATGCTGTTAAAGAATGAATCACAGAATCATTGGGGTTGGAAAGACACCTCTGGAGATCATCTAGCCCAAGCCCTGCTCAAGCAGGGTCACCTAGACCAGGTTGCCGAGGACCATGTCCAGTTGGGTTTTGAATACCTCCAGGGATGGAAACTCCACAACCTCTCTGGGCAACCTGTTCCGGTGTTCAATCACCCTCATAGTAAAGTGTTTTCTTATGTTCAAGTGGAATTTCCTGTGTTACAGTTTGTGCCCTCTCATCCTGTCACTGGGCACCACTGAAGAGAGTCTGGCTCTGTCTCCTTTATGCCCCCCCATCAGATATTCATGAACATTGGTAAGATCCCGTCTGAGGTTCTTCTTCTCCAGGCTAGACAGCCCTAGCTCTCTCAGCCTCTCCTTGTATGTCAGATGCTCCAAGTCCTTAAAGATCTTTGGGGCCTTTGCTGGACCCGCTCCAGTAAATCCATGTCTTTCTTTGGACTGGAGAGCCCAGCACTGGACACAGCACTCCCGGTGTGGTCTCACCAGTGCTGAGTAGAGGTGGAGGATCGCCTCCCTTGACCTGCTGCCAATGTTCTTCCTAATGCAGCCCTGGATATCATTGGCCTTCTTTGCTGGCTCATGGCCAACTCATCCACCAAGAGCCCCAGGTCCTTCTCTGCAAAGCTGTTCTCCAGCAGGTCAGCCCCCAGCCAGTACTGGTGCATGGGGTTATTCCTCCCCAGGTGCAGGGCTTTGCGCTTCCCTTTGTTGAACTACATGAGGTTCCTCTCTGCCCATTTCTCCAGCCTGTCAAGGTGCCTCTGAATAGCAGCACGACCTTCTGGTGCATCAGCCACACCTCCCAGTTTTGTATCGTCTGCAACCTTGGTGAGGGTGCACTCGGTCCCACAATCCGGGTCATAAATGAACATTTTAAACAGTACTGGACTCTGTATTGTCCCCTAGTTTACACCACTAGCGACTGGACTCCAGCTGAATTTCATGCTGCTGATCACAACCTTCTGATCCCAGCAGTTCAGCCAGTTTTCAATTCACCTCACTGGCCACTTATCTAGTCCATGCTTCATCAGTTTGTCTATGAGGATGTAATGGGAGACGATGTGAAAAGCCTTACTAAATTTGATATAAACAACATTCAGCACTCTCCCCATATCCGCCAAGCCAGTCATCTTATCGTAGAAGGCTATCAAGTTGGTTAAGCACAATTTCCCTCTTGTAAATCCTTGCTGACTACTCCTAATCACCTTCTTGTCCTTCATGCTCCTGGAAATGGTTTTCAGGACTAGTTGCTCCATAACCTTCCCTGGAATCAAGGTGAGGCTGACTCAGCCTGTAGTTCCCCAGATCCTCCTTCTTGAAGATCGGGGTGACATTGCTGTCTTCCTGTCCTCAGGAACCTCTCCCAAACTCCATGACCTTTCAAAGATAATCAAGAGTGGCCTTGCAACATGGGTGTGGGTAAGTCTTCCTTGCTCCAGACTTTCCCTCTGGTCCCAGGGACCTGAGATCCCTGAAGGCCAGTCTCACCAGTAAAGACTGAGATGAAGAAGGCATTAAGTACCTTGGCCTTTTCCATGTCTTTTGTCACCAGGGCCCCTGACCCATTTAGCAGCAGGCCAACGTTTTTCCTAGCCTTCCTTTTGTTGCTCATGTACTTGTAGAAGCTGTATGTACATATAGAATGTAAAAAGAAAGAATCCACCCCTTCTCAGATGACAAAAATAAGACTTTACTACTGAAGTATGGATATTTAAGGACACTACCTGAAACTCTATTAGAAAAAAAGTAATATTGAGCTACACTCTGAAGCCCAGCATCATGCTCCAGGATTTCTTCCATCCCTCACCACCATCAGCTTCAAGGCTAGCTGATCAGTGAGAAGTAGGGTTAGGATCTCTGCTTCTTACAGATACTCAGCAGTATCAGTATGGCTGGTTGCACATAACTCACTCTTCGCTCTCATAACAGAGGTACAGCAGGGTTAGGATGACACTCAGGTAAAACATATTACACTCTCATGATCCAGCATGCACAAGTCAAAGAAATCTCTGATCTGCTAAAATGCGGTTCCTTTTAAGCAGGTCTTTTTTCCTTATTCCACCTGACTTCCATGAGCTTTAGGAGAATGACAAAAATCTCTTATTTCCTATCTTCCTCTGACTCCCATTTAACTCCCTAGGATAGCCAAAGGAATCAGCAAAACATTACGCTCATATAATTATGCAACATCTTTTGACATTTCTCTTAAGTTCCTACTTTTCTGTCATCTAACAGAGAGAAGTACAACTGATATAATGTTGTTAGCAGTTCACACAGCCATGCATGTGAATAGCTGTGGTGATAGAGTAGAAAAAAAGGAAAAACTATGTTTCTAGCTCTATAAATTCATTTAATGTTAAATGTGCATGTCTTTAATTAGTGAGGTGTATGGCAACCTCTAGTGGTATGCGCCTGCTTAGAAAACAGCAAGCATTACGCTATAGGAAGCTATAAAATATTTGCCTTAAGTAATTAGTCTTATGTCACTAATTTTATTAGAATGACAGAGCGATGAGATGCCATCYTAGAGCTGTTTAGGGAAAAGGCCTTTTCTCCATTTTCAAGAGTGCCACACAATACTATAGGACGCAGACTAGCTATAGAAAAGTCAAATATCACAAAAGCTGTTTCCAAATAGGTTAGAGGAATTAATGCAAGCTGAGGTGTGGCTTTAAGTGACACACTGAATTCTTGCGCTATTATGCCACTTAGGTGTGTAGTTTTACTTATTAGTAATTGTACCAGTAGAATAAGGCAGGGCAAATGAAGCTGATAAGAGTAAACCGGTAAAAGCCGACCTGTCCAATAAACCAAGCAAAGGAAAATCCTATCCTGTCCTCGCTGCAGGGGTGAAACACCTCACCTGGTTGTGCTTTGCTGCTTAGATACTATCTGGTAGTCTAATCAGTTGTGACAATACCCACATCTATGCAGATATTTTTATAATAGTCTACCAGTATTATTTAAAGATACTACAGGTGTCAGCACTTTACAGATAGGAGAGACAGTGCAGTGCAGACAATATTCTCAGCACTATGCTGATTAAATAGCTTCTGCGTAATTAAAAACAAACCCTTCCACAATTAATAAGATAACAGAAGACAGAGGTGAAGGCTCTCAATATATACAAAGTCAGGGCAGTCTACAGTAGAGGACATTCAGCATTAAATGCATCCTGTGCTGCATCTGATTATAAAACATCTATTACATCTATTTTTACTTCCAGCAGCTGCTTGTGATAAAAGAGATTTAAACAAATCTGTCAATTTTCTTGCCCGTTGGAATGTGATATAAATTACCCAATGTTATAAAGTTGTATTTTATTGAGATTCTAGGTATATTCTATTGAATAATCTCAGCGAATTCTTTCATAGAAAATAGTCTTTGTAACTTATAACAACTGGCAGTCTCTGCTCAGAAGAGGATTAGGAAAAAAGCTTGCATGGAAACAGAATTACTTCTCACATTACGGAAGGAATCATTAGAGCATCTGGTGAGGCCTGAAGTAGGACTGTTTATTCACTTGTATTGCTAAGCAGATTTTAGGTTAAGTGCTCCACAGCTATTATAATTTTAAAAACTATACCCTAAAATACTTAGTAATAAAGTCCTTTTTTCTTTTTAGGCTTTTCCTTCAGAGAAGACACTTTTTCATTATGAACACTGTGGTTTATTCCCTCACAGAGGTGCTTGCACTCTGATGACAGAATCAAAATCTAAGTATAAAGATTCTGCGGCCAAATTTAATAATAGCGACTAACAGACTCCATAAGCTGGGAAAAGGAAGGACAAAGTATCTCTTATGAAATACATGTGCTCATAAATATTTATTCCTATTGCTTTTCTTGATAACCAAGACTTCTTTATAAAGAAACTATTCATCTTGAGAGGAAATCAGTTTTAAAATACTTCCTTTACGGTGCTTAAGCCTGCCTGGGAACCCCTGGTTGTAAAGTTCCCGAGGAGAAAGTTCTGYTATATTAGCAGTAAAACCTTACAGGAGAAAGGCTCCTCTGGAGCTTACTCCTCCTTCCAGCCTCCCCGTGTCATAGTCCCATAGGACATTTTACTACAGAATTTAACACATTTTTTTTACAGTAGGGTCTTCGGATTTATAAGCAATCACGATCACAGTGACAAATTAAATCACAACCTTGGTGGCCATTTCTGTGTCTATTGTCCAGATGTACAGCTTCTAACTGCAGAATAGGATTTTGGGTCAATATCACATATTTAAAAAAATAAATCCAGTATATTCCTTAACCCTCCCCTTGTTTTTCTGGTTCTGTTTCAAATTTAAAGCCACCTTCTTTCATTGTAGCTTCTACCATACAGTAATAAAAAGCAGCTGGTTACAAAATGGCAGTTGCTTAAAAATGTTAGGGTGGAATATCTTTAGACTATATAAAAACATCATATTCTATATGACATAATATAGATCATATTGCCCTTTTGTTTGCAACCCCTTCGAGTTGATAGGCATGCCCAGTTTGTGGGTCTATCCTTACATTATTTCCACCCAGGAAAATAGGACTCCAACCCTGCCAGCACCCATTGGTTGGCATAACCAGCACCCTGCTCAGACAACTCTCCCATCAGACTAGTCTCTAAACTTTTTTCAAATGCTACAAGGTCACAAACTAAATTATCTTCTATCTGTCCGCAAAGATTACTGAAGAGTTAGCCTTAAGCACAGTCTTACTCTCTGAATAAGGACAAGACAGAGCAATTCTCAGTGCATTTGAACCTTTGTCAACATTAATTGTAATAACGCGTTGCCTCCAACCCCATGCTAAGTCTCTGCTAAGTGCTGTACAGAAACCAATCAAGGTAGCTACTAACAGCTTACATTTTTTGAAGAACTAAGAATTTTGAATATGCCACTACTATTTTCTTTGCTCTAACATCTCTATTTCTATTTGGCATTATATTTCAAATGTGGCTTTATTAGTTCTTTATACAATAAAAGAGCACCCTCCAATAGATAATTTGACACACAATTTAAGTGCGGCAATTTTTCTTTTTGTTTTCTGCCATTCACCATTATGGTCTCCTTTCTGCACATAACAGCATGAAGTGACAACAAAAGTTTGCAATTATACCTCCGATAAGAATATTAGCACAATTATTTCACCACTAAAATCAAGCAGCCAATGTTACAGGGACATTTTCTGTCTAGACATGCAAAGTTAAAATGAATAAGGCATCTAGGCTTTACAGCAAATTGTTGACATTTTGCATGCAAGGAGTGCAAGAGAATTTCACTGCGTTGCACATCCTTCCTTGGGTCTTGAGATGGGTCTTAACCCTCAGGGAGTCAGTCTGCCTCAAAGATGCAGTTACAGGTGGTGAAAACAGCACATGAGAAAGGTAGAAAACCCATTAGGAAAAATGCAGGTGCCGGGAGGAGCCTCACTGCCTGTAAACGCTCCTGTTGCCTTTCAATCAAAGCAGAAAGGCTGAGGTCAGATGTGCAGAAGGGTACTGAGATTACTCCTTCCAGCCCTTCTCATCCACCAGCACACTGCATGCTTAGTCATTCCACAATCCACTTGAACCACAGCTTTAAATTTTGAACAGTAGGTGCCTATTAACTTGGAGGAGCTTGATGAAAAGCAAGCCACACAGAAATACACACGCCGTTATGCTACATAACTACAAAATAACTGATTGGTGATAACAGCCAGCTATACCAGGACTAGCAAGGTAACTTCTGCAGGGCCCAAAAATATAATCAGAGGAACACCTCTCACTTAGGTCTGAGAAAACAGCAATAGAATAAAATGGAAGAAAATCAGAAATGTAGGAAAAGGAACTCTGAAGCAGGCAACGAAGAACCACATTAAGAACTGGAGTGAGTTTGTGAGCCTCAGGGTAGCGTACCTAACACCAGGCAGGGATCTACGACTTCACTTCAGAAGCCAACATTAGTAAAGGCTTGGAAAGCTGAGAAGAAATTCACCTGTACTCCAAGCTTGTGATTTGAGAAATGAGAAGTACAGATATCTGAGACATTATCAGAAACAGGTAGCAGGAAAAAAAGCTCAAATTCAAATTCTGAACGTCCATTAACATTGCCAGGGGCATGAAAAGATTGTGTGTGTCAAGCAGGGAGAAGGTAATAACAGGATGCATTCATGCCGGTTAGTAGTTAATATATGGGGAAGCAAGCATTTCCCAAACACAAGGGGCCAGGAAAGAATTAAATCCTAAATAGCAGCGGTTTAAGAACAAAATGTATTTATTGTTAACMCAGTCCTTTACAAAGTGTACAGGCACACAGTTACCATTTACTTGTTTTTGGCACACAGTCTATACTTGCCAAGCACTATAAAAGTTTACTCTAAATTGCATTAATAAGGACCTTCCTGGTTTGCTTTGGGGTGTGCAGCAGGTTGGCTGCCAAAATGAGATCGGTACCTGCTGCATGATTACCTGCCTTTACACAGTGGTCTGGAGCACAGGGGAGGGGGGGGGAAAAAAAAAAAAAAGGACCAACTGCAGTATCTACTTCTCCAAAGTTATGGCTCCATTTTTGGAAGCAGAGCAGATATTGATTAATTTATCACTATAAATAATCATTTGAAAACTAGAGGTGTAAGGTCTATGGCCCATATTTACAAGACCCCGTCACAAAATAATCATTATGTTTTGCCTGATTTAACAAATAAATCTTTTGCCAAACATGCGGGAAGAACTGAACTAAGCTGAAAATCCGGCGTGCACAGTATGTGAGAACCACCCCACAGGGCATCTTTGTAATAACTTGATACATGACTGAAAAAGCATAGCTCCTACAAATCACCGAAAATCTTCCAGTTTAACAGCAGCCACTGAGCTATTCTGTTAAGAGAACGGTCAAAAGTTTCTCAGAGAGAGAAACGAGTGTTGTTTGTGCATTCAGAACAGAATCAGGCTCTAGAAGCAAGTCAGATTTATTGAGGGTTAACYGAGTTCCAACTGATGAACTAAGTAACTGAAATATCTATTAAGGCACACAAAATTCAAGCTCCTCTGCTGCTGACTTTCAGCAAAGAAAGAGGAGTTTAAATAGAGCTCTATTTCAGACGTCTTATATTTACCTGATGATCCTCTGAGCAGCATATTGATGAAGTGAGCGGAACTGTGCTGACATATTTGCTAAGGCTGCCAGACAATTTGTGTGAAGGTACTTGTCCTGTTGGGAAAAAAAAAAATAGGGAGGAGAAAAACACATCAAACTCTCCTTTTTATATACAGTGATACCTGCTAAAGGAAACCACTCAGAAGACTGATAAGTATCTGTTGCTTTATAGGAAGTGGTCAAAGATGTATAGCAGAACTGCTGATCGCGTACTTGGGAGTGTTTTAAGGTGTTTTCTATAAGGCTTACAAGAGTGATTTCACACATTTTAGTGCGTGTGTGCAAGTGTGTGTGTGCACATGCATGTACACATATATGTGCGTGTGTGTACCCTTATATCTTTAGCAATGTTGATTTACAACATCACGGATGTAACAAATACTGAAAGACGTTTTCCTCCCCTACCTTTTATAATCTTATCCTAAATGTTCTGCTTCATATCTCTTGATCTTTCTACCAATTCTTTCTAAACATTCGAGGTATCCCACCTCCCCATAGCTATTACTGCATGATACTTCAGAGTTCTGCTTCCCCTATTAGAAACTCTGAAACCATTTGACCAGATATGCATTTCAATGACGGCCCTATCAAAGCGAAGGCTTTTCGCAGACGCGACAAACTTCAGAACCCACAGCCATATGGGAGTCTTCAGTATCAACTAATCCTGGCCACAGACAAGGAAATGTGGATGGGACTACTGCTCAAAAGGGAAAAAAGAATTAATCTTAAACTGTCATACTGACTTACTGTGGTATTATTAAAAATAGCAGGGTTTCCAACTGTATATTCAACTTTGCAAGAAACAGCTATGTGACTTCCAGACTTTACTTCTAGTTAGGGGTGTGACCAGTCCCTGTGCATCAATGTTTAATTATTTGTACAAGTAAAGGATTTCTTTTCTCTACGCATATCTAAAATATACATTTATACCTGAGCATAACAAATTCAAAATTCTACAAATATATGCCAAAAATCTTCTCCTCTAATTGGTTTCATCATAAATGTTAAATCCTTACATTCTCCAAATCAAAATATATTTAATCAATTTTTGCGTTGTTTTAATGTAAAAAAAGTTCTGTGACTTTAAAATACTTTTAACAATTGAATAAAGTGCCTGATACCATTGATATATGTTTGATATAAGGCTTAGAATCATATGCTTGAAAAATTCACAAAAATAATCTACAAGGTTACGAAGTTGAAGCAGTTATGCTTTGCCAGAACTCGAAAGGTCTTATCCAATCACTGTACTACTTCATTAAAAAGAAGAAAAAAAAAAAATCTAACAAACAGAGCTGAAATTTCCACTTCTGCGTAACTTCATACAGGCAAATAAATAAATAAATAAATCTGTAAGTCTTTATGTGGAATTTCTTCTTATCTGAACTCTATTTCTTTCAAGAATTACATATCTAGTGCTGTACTTGGATTACGGACTTTAGARAATTTTATCCGATGAATCGAATGATAATACAGAAATTGTGTTACAAGTTCAGAAGCACTTAATATTGTGATTAGTTAATATGGCTGATCTTCCCATTTCCTTCCCTCCTACAGCTTCAGATGCCAACCGGTTGCAACAGAACCAAGAAAAATCCCACACCCTGTTTGAAATTGAATTCGTAGTGTGGATTTCTAACTTCAACAGTATGTACGTAAGCGTTAAATATAACTCTTACCCTTGTCCGTGTCATGTTGTACTGGATGGTTCTTATCACAACCAGTATCAGAAGACTCCCAAGGGAGATCTCTGTTAAAACACGTTCAGCATACCAAGTGATATTTTTCAATATCTGAAAAAAAAAAAAAAAAAAAAAAAAAGAACAGAAAGTTCTTTAGCACTTAGGTCTACCCCAAATAAGAACCCAGCAAATTCTCTGGACTCTCACATCCCTTTACAAAACCAATGGCATTGTAAAGCTAAAAACAAACAGAAAGGGCTCTGCAGTATTATCACCTGGTAGATCTCATCGACTTCTTTTATAAGCCATGTGGACACACACCTAAGCCTGGAAAGATAATTAAAACAAGCTATTCCATAGTTTCTGATACCCCATGCCACGGTTCTCTTATATTCTTTCTGATCTTATCCTTCACACGTCAGAAAGTCTCCAGGTCCGCGCTAGCCACCTGCACAGTGTTTCCAACTCCTTCCCGTTTTCCCTCACGACAAGCTGGCCAAGAGACAGCACATGCAAGCTCTGACTGAGCGGCCAGCACAAGCCAAAGGACGCCCAGTTGATGAGCGGGGGAACCGCTCGCTTCCCCCCAACGCCCCTCTCTCGGTGGCGAGGTCGCTTCCCTTCACCTAGCGGACGATTTTCACAAAGCAAAGAGGAGTCTCCTGTCTTTGCACGCTCTCTGCTATCAGGTTGGCCACCATTTCAAAGGTTCCTGCAGAAGGAGAATCAATACGCTCTTTCCTCCCGGGATCTTCAGCCAACTCACCTAGAGCAATACAGCAGACACATGCGCAACCCCTGCCCTGAAAGATGACTTAAAGGCCCAGTAAAAATGAGTTTTACAGGAACTGCCCTAACAAACATGGATAAGAGCACCTTTTATAAATTCAGGGTTGTTCTGGGCAGTAAAAACAAGAATTTGCTGTCAAGGACTACTTCACACAAAGCTACCACTATCACTTTTTTCTTTAATATATGAGGCACATCTCAGTGAAACTTCATGTTTCATGACAAGAACATAGATGTCTCAAAAAATCTAAAATCATTGACCAACTTCATTAATTAACCTCTTCTCTCAAGAAGTCATACAAAAACACCATCTTCTGACTGTAGCCCTTCTTCCCACCCCTTTTTTGATGACTAAAAAAGTTTCTTGCCATTCAATTTTCATCATTTCTGCTTTTAAGGAGTCCCACTTCCTCCCACTGACTAATGGCCCGCTTAGCAAAGCCTCTTCCTTCTGTAAGAGAAGGGATGAATAAGTAGTAACTAGTTTTCTATAAGAGAGAGATAGGGAGATCTGGCCACCAAATGACCTGCATTCTGTACGTTATATATTTCAGGAGATTAATAATTATGGTAATACATACTGTTCTACGCGTTTACTGACCACAGAACACTCCACATGGTTATTCTCCCTCTGATGTTTCTTAAGATCTTAAAYGCTTTCTGTTAAAAGAACTTCAGCGTCAAACATTTAAATCATAAATTAATTAGGAACTAAAGAAAATTGTTAAGCCACATAAAGTGCCTACTGACTGGTTTCATAATTTGGTGTACTATGCCATCTTTTATTTATCTCTGCAAAAGAGTACTGTGGAAATATATACTGTACATACTATTCTTTCTTGCCTCCTGTCCTCCTCTGCAATAAAAACTTATATTTGTATTTATTTTAAGTTTTCCAGTTGCCAAATCAAAGGCTTTCTTAAATTACATATTGCGGCTGCAGTCACAATAATGATCTTCCATGAATATCCCAATATYGCTATCTACAGAGATCAAAATTGCACTGATTCCTGAACCACTACCAAAAACTGAAAGACAGACTCTCAGTCTGCAAGTATCTCTCTCTACATCAATAAGCAAACTCTTTAATAAGAAAAAGCCAAGCTGGAGCTTAATGTACTGCACTTAACAGCCCTTAAGGATATCTTTTTATTTTGCTATTCTCCTGTAAGCAAAACTCAGAATTGCCAGAAGTCCCGATTTAACAGGGTTTGTCCCCATATTAAAACCTCTTCCTCTAAAGCAAAGTCGTATTTACAATCAGCATCTCTATTAGAAGTTAAATGACTAATTTACCCAGCACACCAAAGTATTTTAGTTAATGTGTCCAAAAGTATACTCCAGATCCAGTGCCTAACCTGATAATCACAACCACATGCGACATTAAAAAAAGAAAGAAAAAAAAAACAGACAAAAAATACAAACCTTTTACCATCAGAGCACTAACTCTAGTGATCATAGTTGGTTACTAATCATCTCCTGCCACTCCAAAGTAACAAGCCCAAAGTATGCCCTGAGAGGGTTTATGCACAATTCAAAGCTTTCATTTTGTTAATTTTTGAATTATTAAAGATATGATCGTTTTCACGCAGTGCAATATGAGTAGCCTATGTGAGAGTCCTATAAGCATATTAACAGAATAGAAATCATTGCAGATGACAACTTGTTTTAAAAGAGAACATATTCTTTTAGAAAATTAAAGCTTGTATTTCAAAACAAACACTTCAACGGGGAAGTTCTTATTCTTGTTTTTCAATCACATCCCTGAACTTTGTTGGTCTTCCATCAATGAGCTGCGGCCTTGAGTTTTCGCCGCGCTCCCCGCAGTTGTGCCGGGAGGACCGCTAACGTAATCGGGAGGCAGACCGCTCTTTACCAACCCTTTGGCCTACGATCTGCAGCAAAGCGGTTTCTTGTTTCAAAATGTATTTTACAACACGTTGCTGAATTTCTTTTCCAGGTAGCGGGTTTAACTGTTGAAGTACCTTCAACATGCATGCCCACAGCGCATGCCTTCCATGAAGCCCCATCAACTGGGGAGGGATTTATACTGCAACCTGTGAAGCGTGTGAGATTTTACATATTATGCTTTTTTGGAGGACCCAAGAGGCCCTCAAACGCCACAGTAATGGAAGTTACATTAGCGCTGAGGATGGGGAAACTGGACTATAACAGCTTTATGTCATCTACTCTCTGAAATACTCTGCAAGAACAAAACCTACCTGTAATTCTGCTGCTTTTTGTATGTCAGCTTCTGCCCTTAAATCTCAAGCAAAAATTATGTCGCAGGCCCTCTTTGCTCTAAAGGTTTCTTTTTGTTACCAGTTGGGCTAAAGTCCTCCCTGCCTTCCACAGAATAATCCCACCTGCACCCTTAAAAAGCATTTTTGTCAGCTCCAAAACACGAAGGAAAGCAAGACTTACCCTCTGAAAGCACGACAACAGCAAAGACCTTTCAGAAACATATTCCAACAGTTCATCCTCCAGCAAACTTTCCAGTAACGATAGAACCATTTGTGATTAGTCAGAAACATTCAAAACAGCCAAATGAAGAGAAAAAAAAGAACCTTTTTCAAGGTATTAGCATTCTAACATAATTTCTCCTTTGGGACGAGTTTGCCTGGTGTTTGTGGTATGAGGATTGCTAGCAAAATCTGGGTTTTGTTTAACACAAGGCTCTGGGAGATTTTTATTTCCCTAAGGACACTGTAGGATCCTACTGAAAGTAATAAAAATACTCGAGAAATAGTTGCACATGCATTTTTTCAAAATACTAAGTCAATAGATTCTAAAGAAAAACCCCAGTGGAAAAAGGAGAAGCCTATAAACTTTATTCTAGACAGAGGTAATGCTTTGTAAGCACCGTCTTTAAAACATTTACCCAATAACCTTCCAGGCTCTGCTAATTACACACATACTTACACTTCTTCCATTTACCTCCCACCCTTCTTCTCACTGTAACTCCTTCTGTGTCTCCTGAATCTCTTTCACAGTACAAGAGACATTTGAAATAGCATCCTAATTGTGATTCCACCTCTCTCCCACACTTTATTCCTTCAGCAGGAAGGAGGCCTCCTGAAGCCCTCCTTCCATGGAGTATTCCAATGAAGACAGCATTTCTTCAAATAACCATGTTGTGCATTAGCCTGTGCTGAAAGGACTAGGTGTTTTTTGGATAAACCTCCTAAAAAAACAGGATTCATATCGGTTGAGTACATTTATGCTTTGAAAAACTGATGCATGAAGGCCCATGGAACAAGAGCTGCCTCCCAAATATCATCACAGACTAGAGGCACTAAAATGAAAAAGTGAAAAAAAGATGCAGCCACTGAACAATATTTGGTGGGCTCAGGAAACTCGTCTTAGTGGCTCAACTAATGCAGCTTGAGATACAAAATATCACTTCTGCACCATATATAAAGAGACAAAATAAGAGTATTGATAATTAAAATATATATATATATACATATCCATTGTCACAAGCTACATATTGGAAAGGTTAAAAAATTGTTAGTTATCTGATAGAGGCTGAATCTTCAAAGTATGGTAAGTATTAAAAGTCATGGCTGCCTCATGGAGAAGCCCACTATAAGCGTAGGCAGGGTATAAAGCTAAGTGTGAAATGGTCATCAAAAGACCTACAGCAGCTCACCAAAGAAAAGGAAACGAGGGTTTGAGACTAGCGGTAAGAAAAATTTTGGATGTTTTTAAATTTGCTTTACAAAGAGGAAAGGGTGGTTTGTCAAACCAGAAGAAAAATAAGAGACTATTGCTCAGAAAAACTGAATAGGACTCAGAATCTTGAAAATCTCTTGTGACCGGCATAGCTGGACACAAAAACAAATAAGGAATGAGGTAGTGGTTAAAAGTAGACAATTTCTGTCAGCACCTTCCAATTTCCCACACTGGAGCTGAGGCGAAGCAAACGGCTATAACCTATAGCTGGGGAAAAACATTTTCCATTATATTGTTTCATAGTACTGCAGCGCTGGCGAGGGTGAAAAATGTCACCAGCAACATGCTGAAGTGTGAAAATTTCTGGTAAACATCTTTTGCTAAAAGGATAGGAAATCGGAACAAGAGGGAAAGACTGAAGACATATTTAAGGGAGGAACAGTCAAGGCTGAGGAACAAATAGGAAATACGAAATCACTACCGAGAAGGTTTTCCAGATAGAGCAGGCTACAAGGGGATTAGGAAAAAGCTTGAATTTCTGGTTACAAGTCACTGATGTTATTTTTAGGCAAACTGATGAGGATATAAAATGAAAGCAAGTCATACAAGGAGTTTTAGTAAACACAAACAACTAGTCAGGACTGATAACCTAGAGAATTAAAAGAATAGCCTAAAAGAGGAAAAAAGTCAAGCAATATGTTCATGAAACTGGCAACTGAAAAGTCAAAAAGATAAGTCAGTTGTGTAATCAACAGGCTAAATATATGAGCTTCACGGCAAAAAAGGTACTCTGCTAAAAGGGAAGCAACTGAACATCCTGCAGCTGTTAGGCAAAAACCTACGATCAGACACAGTAAGTTAGCGAGCTGTTGCAAGTTATGGCTGCGATAAATGCTCGTGTGCATATTCTAGCCTGTCTCAACTGCAAAGGGACTGGCTTGAAGGTGTTGCAAGACAATTTTTTTTTTTAACTTTACAATTGCAAAGTGCTAAAATAAGCATATGCAGTCAGTCACTTAGGTTGCAGTTAATAGGCTGTGATTTTGTAAAAAGAGCTAATTTGTAACTATGTAAATATATCAGTTTTCAAGAGAAGGTTTTATACAAAGGGATAGATGAACTGCCTTGACCATGAAAAATATCCAAAGCTGACCACTGCACACACTTGAAAGCTCCAGAAGAAAAACGTACTGCTATATGAAGAACCGCATATGATCATTAAGTAAAACAGCCACCTACTGTAATATATAAATATTACAGGGCTAAGTTGCGGTTGCACGTTTCATTTCCTGACTTCTGAACGCTTAGCGTACTGAAAGTTTAACATTTTTAAACAAAATGTAACTGTGGAAATGGGTATTTGTTTTGACATCATGTACAACGTAAATCCCAGCCAACATTACATAAAGGGAAATATTTCCAGATGCTTACTGAAAACTTACAGAAGTATGCTCTAAAATGATACCCAAAGATTGCTTCCCACCCCTGAGATAAAATAGACTTATCCTAGGATAAAAGATCAATTTACTGATTATATCCAAAAGAAGCTATTCCTTAGGTTCTCTCATGATGAGTGAAATAGCAATGGCAACCTCCTCGCACGAATTAAACTGGGCTCGTGTTTCCTCCCACCCGCTTCGGTGGAAGTTATTCCACGGTGCTCACGCCTGTACTTACCCAGCAAACGAAGCACCGACCTCTCGGCCCCACCAGTTCCTTTATTCACACTATGATCTGCTACGCAGGAGCTGGAATTCACCTGGGAGCAGGCTCTTAATCTATACAACTGTATTTGCCAGAAAACAGACCTCGCCGTAGCAATTCAAAGCTGACAACTCCAGAATTTTTGCATATGGCAACTTAGTAATTTACAACAATGCATCTAGCACGATGCTTTCTAAACGCAACTTTTCTGCATATAATTCCCTAGGCATATTTCAAATAGTGAACAAACCTCTCTCCCCACACCGAGAAGTCCCACTGTAAGCTACTGAAACTCATATAATCAGTCCTGGACTTTAGCTTTGGAACTGCCACAGGAAGGCGGGTATTTGAGAAACCCGGAGAAGGTGATGGTGGCAGGTGTCAACCTTGCACAGATGAGCCCTGACAAAGGCAAGATATGCTCTGCTACAGACCAACAGCAGAAGAGCACAGGACCTCGGGAGTCTCAGCTCCCGGTCCATGCCCTCCCAGAGAGGGTGTCCCCACAGGACAAGAGGAATGTGTCTGGGACAAGTGACATAGGCTAAAGAAGGATCCTGAGCTCTCCAACTCCTCCAGTTGCATCATTTTCATCCACCGATGGCTCGCTGGGCCATGCCCAAGCCTTCATCCACCCCATTCTCCCTCCCTGCAGTCTGTTCTCCGTTCCTTGGCCAGCCGACCCATTCCTTCTCAGATCTCCCTCTTCCCGGCCTCCCTTTTCCTTGCCCACCCTTCCCCATTCCAGTCTCCTCATCTAAAAGTGGGCCAACTTCACGTTCTCTAGAGCTTCGTCACTGTGCTCCTACCCTCCCTTTTTTCTCATTTCTTGGCTCAGCAGTCCCAGTTCTCACCTGCTTCTTGACAAATTTCTCTCTCTCTCTCTCCACTTGTATCCATCCCATGTTCCTTGTGCAGCCAGTCCTAACCACAGCCTCTTTCTCCTAATACTTCAGGCCCTTTTGTTCCTACATGCTTCTTTCTCCATGTCCTCTGCATCAATCATGCAGCTCCGATCAGTGCTGTCCAAGGAGCAGTAAGCACACCGTTAAGAGTGCAGTCCCATTCCAAAGGAGCGGGAAGCAGCAGTTACACAGATTTCAGCTGGTCCCTACGTATCTGAATTGACAGGCGCTCAGCCCCTCGGCAGGGAAGGATGCAAACAGTCCGGCGGCTCCAGGAGCCCAAGAAGCCAATGTTCAATAACCACTGGCGCTGGGCTGCTACCTGCTAYGTCTGCTGCTCATCTTTGCCCAGAGA
The DNA here is from genome assembly GCF_003343035.1 of Apteryx rowi. NCBI lineage: Eukaryota > Metazoa > Chordata > Aves > Apterygiformes > Apterygidae > Apteryx > Apteryx rowi. Next base: position 954,751 of record NW_020451260.1, read on the forward strand.
TTTACGATTTGTTCAAATCTAGTCAAATTATCACCGGCAGAACAAGACATACCCCTAGCACAAAGACCACCTGCCAAATTGAAAATTCCTAATGCAAAACATCAAGTTACCAGAACTGCCTAGAGAACACATTGATGGTTTTCAACATGGACAAGACGCATCCTGCCCTAATCTCACTCCAGATGCGGCCAGCGGTTCTGACAGAAGCTTTAGAAATGCAAACCCTGAAAAACATCAATCCAAGCATTTTAAGTCTGGAAAACTTACAAAAAACAGGGAAGATTTCAAGAAAGTGTTATCAATCCTAGATACAACCCAGTTATGAGATTAGAGCACTGAACGCAGCTCTGTTCATCCCCGATTCTGAACATACTTTATTCCCTACTAAACAATCCACCTAAAAGAGGCTTTAGAAACATATTAACGCCAAATCAAAGAGCATCAAGATACTCAGATATACAAAAACGAACAAAAGAAAAGGAAATCCTAAACTTCTTGCTCCTCTAATGCAGGCAAAGCAAAGAAAGGAGCCAGTAATACTAATTTCTTACTTATCATACAGGGGTATAAATCGACCAAAACCATTATATCTGCAAGATGTAGGGAAAGAAGTTGACTTCTGAAACCATGACAATGAAACACAAGGTGGACTACAAACGTGACAATTATATAATTAAAGTAGCACAGAAGTTAGTAGCAGCCAGCAGTTGCAGACAGCAACTGGTAGTTAGGAAATCTGGCTCCCCTAACCAACCCGTTCTTGATCCACTGTGACCTAAAAGTAATTCTTTTACAGCCTTTTTTTCATAATGAATAAAGAGAACCAACCGATATCAAAACAACAGTAGTACTAAGCAACTCCAGAGGTTAAGAAACCATCATCTGTCAGAAGCCACATTTTAAAGTGGATGAGAAAAACAAGAAACAAATATTGAAAAGCCTTAAGCATACTGACTAAGGGTGATATTGCCAACAACAGTTAACTTCATTGAAATTAAATTTTCAAAGTAGTCCATCAAAATATATTCAGTATGATTAACTGCAATAACTTAAAAAGTGACAGTTTCTGCTTTTCTATTCTCATTGAAGAAAAACTAAAAAGTAATATGTGAACAACTAGTTGCAAGTGGGTCTGGGTCAAAAACCAGAATTTTGTTTCACAGAAGACTTCAAGTTTTTACAATTTGTTTTTATCTCAGTGTGGGGGGGAAAAAGCAAGATCTTTTGATCCCCACGTCCCCGAGAGACACTTAATATTCATCCAAGATTCATCCAAAACTCATCCAAGAAAGTCCAATGCCCTGGAAAGACCTAAAATGAAATCCATCCTTTCAGTCGGGAAGTAGGGAAACTCAGCTGTGGACTTCCTCATATCATGGTAACCGGCCAAATTACTCAAAAATATTATTGGCCATCTGGAGTCCTATTGCAGATCTCCCTGGAGATTAGCTCCAGGTTCATCTTGGAGCTAAGCAACTTTTCATACAAGAGGAATCTGTTCACAGAAAGACTATCTTACTGAGTCACCATTGCTGAGACTTCCAGGTCCACTTGCTGTCACGCCCTGAATTAGCCAACTACTCTTTAATTAAAATAAATAAATAAAACTACACCCCAGTCCCTGTCACCTCTTCCCCCATCCCAAGGAAAGCAACCACAGCAGAACCAGATGAAATGCCTATAACTTCAAACAAACAAATTCACCTGGCTTTGGATTTCAGGAGCCTAAAAATTAGAAGTATTTTAGGTTTCAAAACCAACTACGCGAAATCTATGCTACACTTGGAACAAATCTCACTGGTTTGTGGATAACAATGAAAAGGGAAAAGAGAAAGACAAAAAGCTCAAACCTGAGGTGGTCTTGCAAGAAAAAAAAAGAAGTCCAGCAGTTTTGATTACGTACCCTTAACACCACCTTTCTTGACACCTACAACCCAGCAGGCAAAACAACCACCAGAGATGCAAGGAACAGGAACTCACTTCTACACGTACTGAGCCCCGAGACCTTCAGTCTTAGTTTCCCATAACTGATTGTGAGATTCTTTTTTTTTTAGCGTAATGAAAGTAAAAACATTTACATTGTTATTTCCATAGTCTGTCACCATTTACTACAACAAAAAGTACTACAGTAGTACTACAGGTTACTACTTCATAAAGTACTATATGTAGTTAGTTTGAGATCTGATCTCCTTTTCTTTCTTTTTTTTTTTGTTTCATAAATCAGAGAAGGAAAAACAGCAATACTTGTCCATTTAAGGAACTCTTGCATTGACTAGTTTACCCTGTTGTTGTTATTATTAGTGAAAGCATTTGAGCTCTGCATGGTTACAGTGACATCTTGCATTAAGGCAATTGCAGGAACAGGACCTATGGTTTTGATCATACTTTCCAGGCAGTTAGGACCACATTTATTTTAAACCAAAACGCTTCAGCAGTCAAAAAGAGTTTCTGTGGTTTCCTGAGCTCTTTACCAGTCACTATAATCACAAGATTTACAAAATTGTGCTTACTAAAATTAATCAAAAAAATCAATAAATAAATGTGGGTGTGATACCACAAAGCAAAATAGCCCATAAATGGATTGTACAGTCATGCTTCTTATAAGAACATTACACAGGATACAGAGCAGAGAGAAAAACAGGCTGACTTAAAATACATCAAATCCTTATTTTCCTTCATACTTCAGCCAAGCGATGGAAAAAAAAATAAATAAATCCTGCTGCAGCTGCTAAAATGTGATAAATACTTGTAGTGAAGAAGAGTTGAACTGTAGTTGTGCAACTGATGCTAGATGGTCACGTTTTACAGAGTTACATATATAGTTTTCCCARTAATATTCCCAATAATATCATAATATTTTGCTTCCTTGCAATATCCTCTCAGTCTCTAGGAGTTGGGTGCTTAATATTTTAGAAAGTATGAGACTAATTCCTTACTTTATACTGCATTTTTTGAAAGGTAACTCTGTCCTTCATACGAGGGCACATTCACGTGATCATTCAAAAGGACGGGTGAAGGAATTCATGCGACAGTACGATTTTGTGTCTCTTTCACCCTCAAAGAAAAAGTGGGGCGCTAACTATATTTCTTCTCCATCCTAGTTCCACAGGATCCCACCACCAGCAGATCCAGTCACTAGCTGTTCCCCAGCTAAGATGTAATGCTCACATTTGCATTTTGATATTCAGAGCCCTCTATAGAGTTCAGCAATGGTGCAGATCCAGAAGGTAATTTTTTTTTATTTTTATTTTTTTAAGAGCACGACAGATTACACATTTTCTTGAAATAAAGGAATCCTAAATATTTGGTATCACAGTCACTGACTCTGTCTACATCGTAATTTATTCAGGTGACTTTGGAGGTACAAAGCTGAAATTTTGCAGGGGAAGAGGACCTACTCCTCCTCTTTCACTGCGCCAATCACTGCAACACCGAGGCTTAGAGTATGGGGCGAGAAAAAGGCTTCAAATTTAACTGGAAATGCACAGCAAGGGTGGAAAAAAATTCTTTTTTGACATGAAATATGCTCTCTCCTTAGACCTGAAATACGCCCAGCTCATACAAGAATGGAGAAAAGGGTAAAAGAATGTTAAGGAACAAGGGAAAATAGGAGACAGAAAGACCAAACTTGTTCCAAATCCATCCTCTGCAAGTGCCACTGTGCGCCTTTAGCTGTTGATGGTAGAAGTATCCATTTTCAGATCTTTTTCCACAGCAGGGTTGACAGGAGAAGCTCACAACACCAGGCCTGCAGCCTCGGGGCCCCGCAGCTACCTCTCTCTATTGAGCTGAGGGACAAACCTAGCAAAGCCCTGGCCACGTGCTGCCATCGAAGGGTGTTCCTCACGAGGCATGCTCTGCTGAGCAGCTAATGGGAGGCAGAACAAAGATCAAGTCGGGAAAAGAAACGGCAGAAGCGAAGACAGGACTGAAAACCAACACAGGGTAAGAGGAACAAGATACTTTTTTCATTAAAATGGAAGTAGTAAAATAACACTCGCATTACACAGAAAGCACTACAACTATATTGGCAGGGAGAGCTGCAAAGGCAAGAACAAACTGGACAAGGAAAGTTGATTTATGCTTTCGTTCCACAGCTGGATTCTCATTAACAGTTTTAGGGAAATCTTCCACTTTTACTTATCCAGTGAGGAATTTGTTGAAAGACCATGTGTACCGTCTTCAAAGTGAATGAAGAAAGATGAGGGAAGAGACTAGGAGGCAGGAGTGGAACTTGTGGGCTGTATCCCTCAACAAGTTCAATTTATAATCCAAGTTAAATGAATTAGTAATATAGGACCCAAATATACACACTACATATAGGTATGGTGCACACCTAGGTTCAAGACATGAAGGTGGTGCAGAAGGAAGTCTTCAGAAAAAAGTTACTTTAATCATCTGCATATTTACTATAGAAGTTCTTCCTAAAAGGTGCTTCTGAAAAGGTGCTCCTAAAAAATATCATATAAATGCCAACTCTTCTTACTTTCTACATACAGAGCTATATAAAATAATCTGGGATTTCAGAAATTAAATACTGCACACCTCTTATTTGTCACCAAGGAAAAATGTCACATTCCCTCCAGAACACGCTCCAGTCTGGAATTCACCTGAGAGAAAAATTCTGTTGAGATACCCGAATATTCTGCTTCCAGCTTTTTGCATTTCATTAGTTGCACATAATCCTGAAATAGAGTTTCCATGTCCCAGCCAAAAAAACAAATAAAATCAGTGCAGACAGCATCTGCATTATGGAAGCTTTAGAAGCTAGGAAACTAGAACATAATTATCCAAGGTACTCTCCAGCACAGATGGTCAAGGGCCAAAACTAGTCAAAATTTGAATCATATTATATGGACAACATAAAAGAGATATTAATCTAGCAGAAAGACAGAAAAGGGATGCCAAGTGAGGAAGTAACATTCAGTTTGGAAAATAAAACTCCAGCTAAAAACTCCACTCAGCTGAATCAAACTGGTTGAGCAAAAGTTGTTGGTTTTTTTTTTTCCTAAAGAGAAATTTAAAAAGTTGCCTGTTTTTTCTCTTCTCTCCCCATCACTTTCATGGCAAACATTAAGCATCTTTGAGGCAGCCTGCCTGCCTATTACTGTACTAATGTGCCACAGGAAACACCGGAAAGAGGAAAAAATATATACACACACACACAGTATCCCCTTTACAAGAGGGAAGAGTGTTTGTTCACTTCACTAGGGAAAGTTTGGAAAAGACACTTTGGTTTACCAATCTTTACAGAAAAAAAATAAGCATATGCCATCAAATCCGGAAGAGCATATACGGTCTCTAAACCATCTCTGCCGAGAAACTAGTCAGCTAGCTATGCAGAGGCATTTTTATAGAAATAAGCATTTAAATGATTCTTAGTTCTGAAGAATTATTGACCAAAACAGCAACTCACCACTTCATGAATGGATCGATTGAAGCTATCATCCTCTGTAAGAATCAACAGAATTATAAGAGCCATGTAAACATGGTGTGAATTCCTTTCTTCAACATGGTACAGGATTTCGAGAATTGGCAAAACCTTTAGGGAAGGGGAAAAAAAAAGCGTATATTAGTTTAGGCTTTCGAGTACCTCAGACAGTAAAGAGAGGAGATTAGAAACCTCCCTTGCATCACTCTGTCCTTCGATGGTAGCACGGCAATCGCTCTCTCTTGAAATAACCACCCCTAAACACTGACGTAAGCCATTCAAACACCTTCCATCTGTTCTCTTCTGTCTCCACCAGAGAGTCTAAACAAATTCTTTCTTGTGGCGAGACCTGGAATTTCAGTTCCTAATAAATGAGATTTCCAGCCATACTGGTTACCAGAAGTGCTCAAAGTTTCACTTCCCCTCTGAACTATGGGGAAAAAAAACAATTATTAAGCAAGATTTTCACCAGTTTAAGCAGGAAAATGGTTGTTTCTGACCATTTTTCTTAAAGCAAGCGTGGTCTGAAATGACTATCCTCATCAAACACAGCCAGGCATATGAGACCTGAGGTGCACAGAGTCATTCTAAGACCTGAAGCTCAACTCCCATTTTGGTGTGCAGAGATAACCCTAGAAACGAAAGAGTTTGGGTTGGGTTTAAAACTCGAAAAGGCCTGTTTTTCTAATTCGAGATAATACGCAGCCAAGGAGAACTGACACTATTACGAGAGTTCAGCCCAAGGTCTTGCAACGTTTCCACCAGGATGAACAGTTTCAGCCAAAGTTTTGCAATAATAATGAAAATGAGATTTCATTGCCACAGCGAGCATACCTGAACACCAGTCTAAACTTAACCCAGATGATTGTCTCTTTACCAACAGAAAATTAGCTTTCCACTGGCTCTGTATGATGTGGCTTCCCCAAGCTGCAGAAATAGGCCTAAATCACAAACTACCCTGGAAAAAAAAAAGGAACTTGGAGGGGGGGGAAAAAAAACACCTCTTAATTCCAAGATAGTGAATGAGACACCAAATTCATTCCAAGAGATTTGAGCCACCTAAAGAGTTGTTGTTTTTAAAAACAAGCCAAGTGAAGCAGGATGAATCACATAAAACCTATTCTGGGGCTAGGCCAGGACTCGTGAGTCTCTAAAATGGCCAGAACGTTCTGTTAAAAATCAACAAGCTCCAAAGCAGTTGGACCACATTAAACACACTTCGCGCAGTTTCCGTTCAAACCGATGACATTGATCTAAAGGCTGCAGGCCACAAAACCTTCTGATGATGCTTTACCCAGGGTCAAGGCAACACTGCAATAAAAACGGAGAAAAAAGAAGTATTTGTGCCTCCCAAACATCCTTCCTTTACAATTTCAAAGGATCCTTMGGAAACTTCTCTCTTCTATTAAAATTGGGGTTGATGTTTTTATGCTTTGTGAATATAAATCTTGATAGCAAAGGTAAAAAACTCTGTTTTCATAGAATAGCTACATAGCAAAAACAATTATCCTTTTCCTTGGTTGGAGGAAAAGGACATTTCTCTGTAACCTTGCACAGATAACCTCCAATTTCCACCTTCTTCTACAGCATAGACTCCGATATGCTGGTTGAAGGAGCAATTATTTCCAGAGGGAGTAATGCCATTGGAGCTCTTTGGTTAAGTGCTAGGAGGGTCTATATGTCACACGACTTAGCTCAAAATCCCCCCAGAATAAGGCTGGCCACCCTTACCCCAACTTTCCAAATCACTGCGTTCAGGCTTCCTTCTCTGCATGCATCTTCAGCGCTTTTGAGATCTCCTCCCATCGCCACACACCCGACCTTACTTTCCTTTCTACTTCCATTTTAGACTTTGCTCATTCTGCCTATTGGACCAAACTTATGGAGGCAAATGGCAGTTTAACAGCTCTCACCCCCACCTCTCGTATATGAAAATTGGATCAATTCATAGAGTTCCTATATCTTTTCCTCCTCCAGACACTTTTGCCTTTGCACACAGATTGCTGTGTTAGGAAATGAGCCATCCAAACCTTTGGTTATGCCTAGGAGATACTTAGCACCTAAGTGTTGCTACTACCAGACCAAAAATTATTCAACCAGGCAGCATTTAAAAAAGAGTCAGGATATAAGATTAAGACAGAATTCTAAATACACTAAAACTTGTATAGAATTGTAACCAAAATTCATTTCTACACTTTTATATTATACACACACCGCAAAACTTGGAGCTCTCTCAGGGAACTGGCATGGGATGGCCAGGCGCTGGGCAGCCTGCAGCCCCCCTGCATCAGTCACGCTTGGTGCAGCACACGCACTCCTGCGGCAAACAGAAAACTCCCCCATCCCATTTTCTGACTCAGATGAGGGCCACGTCCAGGAAGGCTCATGCAAATAGGTGTCTTGGTTATATGAAGAGTTACAAAGATACAACTCTTTATTCAAAAGCCTTGGCATGTCCCAACGTCTGACTGTGCAGGCAAGGCTCTCCAACAAGCAGTTTCATGCTCTGCTTTCAGGAACTACCAAAACCATGCAATAACCACTTTCTAAATTGCAGGTTCTTTTGTTGATACTCATTAAACTAAAATCGCTCGACTACTACTAACATTCCTCCAACAGGAGCAGCTTTTAATGCTAACATTTTACTAAGAAACGGTCACCATTAAAAAGCTACTTTTAAAGCTCAAAGCAAGGGGCAGGTAAAAACTGACACTGATAATTACAGGTGCTATATTCAATCCAAGGGCAAGAACAGTTTCCCCAGCAAAGAGTTTTAAAATAGCTTGTCTGCAGTCTACAACACAACACAAGACAGCAGAGCCACTCAGGAGCAATGTGCTTAACCCAAATCTATGCCACTGGAAAAATATATCGCCATACCATCAGTTGATGTAAATGCATCATCATATGCAACATTTTGATCTAATCATGCGGGGTAGCAACAAAACATAGAGCAACAAACAGAGCGGCGCTACACAGCTCAGCAGCCAAAGCAAAAAACGTTCAACTGAAAGCGCTTACTTCTCACAGGTAGATATCCCACTGGCATTTTTAGCTGAAATAGTGACATTAACTGCTTCTCTAAAGAGCAGGCGGCTTGACATTTTCCCATCCACAAGCCATGACACTAAGCCAAGGAAAAAATTTGCTAATGGCCCCCTATTTCACCGGTCCCACCACTTCCTGGAGAATCTTTGCAAGGGCTCTCAGCAACGTAGCCAAATTCCAGCCAGGAACATCCCTGAGAGCATCAGCTATCTAAACCAATTATTTTATAAAATTATACAAAGAGACATACTAGAAGTTAGGGAAAGCACACAAAATCCTATTAATTCTACTAGGCAGACTGTTATTTTAAGGCGAAAAAAGATATGTTGCATTATTAATGATAAAGCAATATATAGAATAACTGAAGATGAAGGTATTCATGTGCAACTCACTTGTAGATTCATACAAAAATTAGGAAGCAAGTTGAGACAGAACTTGCTATAACAAAAAAAAACAACAAAAAAAAACCTCATGTTGAATCAATTTACAAATTAAACTAAAGTCACAAAAAGAGCAAAGACACAAATCCCCCACAAGCTAGGAAACGCCACAGAACATCTACCAGTGATGCTTCCTGGGCATCAAAACCTGAAGGCATTAAAAAAAAATTCTTCCAAAAAGTCATCCACCCTCCGCTCAAAGATATCCTTGGAGAGCCCCGTTCTGTCAGCAATTTCTTCCAATGAGCTAATCACCTTATCTGTTTTGTTCCCATATCTCTTAGGTTGTGGAATTCAACTTCCAGCCTCTAGTCCTTATCGTGCCTTTCCCTGTAGGTCTAGAGAGTCCTTTCTGCTCAGCCTTTTCCCCCAGGAAGGTACTTACACATCCCGGCACTTCTCAAACTTCTTTCTGACAAACCGAGCAAAGTTAGCTTTCCGAGCCTCGCGCAGTAAGCCTTCACAGTTGTTGGGGGGTTTTTTAAGCAAAAAAATTGTTTCTCTACGCTCTCTCCATTTTTCAATAGCCTGTAAATACTTTATGGTGTATGTTAGTGCAATGCCAGAATAGTATGTAGTATGTTAGCACCAGTCTTGCAGTTGCCGTATATAGAAACAGAAAATGCAGCTCCATACTCCCGCCCAGTTGTCTTATTTACAAATTCAAGACTGAATTAGCCACTTTTAGCAAAAGGTTGTAACAGGGAGATCACGATTTCTTTGTCCAGTGAATCCCCCTCGCCTCCCAGCCCTTTTCATACCCTTCAGGATGCGCGCCAGTTTTTTTGTTCCTAGGAAAATAACTACTTTTGGCTGGATTCAAATTCACTTTCTGAAAAATACACTTACTAAAATACACTTACTTGCCCAGCCCAAGTTACTAGGCAATTCAAACTGCTCTTCATCATTGCTCACTGCTCATCCTCACCTACCAGCCTGCTAGAGGTGAGCAGATTGTACGAAGATGTCAGCAATGATCACAAAGACCAACAATATGCATGAAACATGAAATGAAGGGATAACAATACGAGACGGACCAGACTGTTCCACATTTTGGTATTAAAAACAAATACATTGTTAAGTTTGCAGTAATCCTTTTCTCAATTTTCTCAGCTTTTCCCAGAAAGCCAACTTTTTAGTGTTGCTTCTTACTTCTGGGATTGCTAAAAGGTTTTTGCTGACTTTTTTTGAGAGTGGGAGGAAAGACAGGTGATAACATACAGTAATATCCCACATGGCAGAATGCCTGAGTATCTGCATCTGGAGCTGTTTTGACATACACACCTTGTGCTTTTTCCTGGAAGCTTTACAATATATGAAATACCATAATTATAGAACAACACACACACACCCCTAACCTTTATTTTTTCAGAGAGAGAGTAAATTGGTGAGTTTAGCAGCTGTGAAACATGTCATACCGCATACCAACAGCCCAGAAAACTAAATGTGACAATTTATCCACAGAATTCATGCAAAATGACTCGGCCCTGGCCTTGATAATCTGCAGCGGACCACACAGGAGTTCAGTCTTGAATCATCAGCTCAGTATCAACCATCTTAGCTGAGTTTGCCAACAGTGGTGTCTATCAACTCTGATTTTAGCAATATATCTATCTGCTAGAACTTGGACTGAGACCAAACTCATTCCGTAGCTGCCATCAAACAGGCATAGGATCTAATTATCTGGCAGGATTTCAAGTATTAAAATGAAAAATGTTCTCTATTCTGTTACCAATTCCCGTAGACAGCCATTATCTTATTAAAGGAATGCTTTATAATAAGTAAGATTTGTTAAAGTGGTCTGTGACATTACTAAACAGAGGTGGGCAAAAGCTGATTTATAGCCTACAAAAAACTGTACCAGGTGGCTGTTACATTGGCTATTAACCACAGTCTTATCTCAAAGCAGCTAAAATGTTGTTTCAGTTGCATTCTTAAAAAAAAAAGTCAACTACTCCTTGAGGCCCTTCAGTCTCAGACACTTGCATAGGTCAGCTCTGTAGGACATTTGTCATATTAGTGAAGTTACAGCTCATACTGTTAACTATTACACGTACACACATACACAGTAAGCTTGCCTAGGTTTTTGGCCTGAACATCTAAAAAAAATGAAAAACAAAATCATGAATAGAGCAGTATCTGCAACCAGTTTCTTACAGCACGCCCAGAGGTCAGCAGCTTTTACCTGGGTCAGACTGGCAGTGGCATTAGGCCTTACAAGTGCTATCTTTACTGTAGTTGTGTGGTCCTGAGATGATATAATACTCCCGAGATGATATAATGAAGATGAGTAAGTTGGTCAGAGCTGGTGCTGCCATAGAACAGGGAACATGAGCAGCCAGTTGCATAAAAGCTTTCCYGGACCAATCCCTCTGGAATATTAGACAAGCAGAACAATACTTACAAGGTTTTCCATGTCTGTGCGTGCCAACACATATGTCCGCACGTTGCTGTTTTGATGCAGAAGCATGTATAAAAGAAGAGTTGCTTGATCAGATTTCTGCTGCTCACACAAAGCTGTGTATAAGCTGTTAAAATTAATCTGGAAAGCATGTGGGTTCGATGAAGAAAAAGCAGTGTTATCTGAAATAAAGAAACCAAAAACCATATTTAACAAAAATATTTACCACCCAGGTACATGTTTATTTTATAAAATCTCCGGGTGAAATATTTTCTACAACCACAGTAAGGAATATCACTCAAGACTACTGTCACCAATGGTCAAATCTCAGAGTCTGAGAAACTTCAATTGTGTCCAAAAGCTGAGGCTGTCCTCCCACATGAGATCTGGTAAGACTTCTGCATCTTCAGAAGACAGTCTTTTTTTTTTTTTTTTTTTTATTAAAAGTGCTCTGATCTTCTAGATAGCTCCTACTATTAAAAATCCCACGAATTGCTGCAAAGGTGGCAGCTACAGGACCTTCACTATAACTGATGATGGACTGATTAATGTGTTTTCAAACCCTGTAATCAAAACTTTCAGGTTTAGTTCACCTGCATCAAGGTGGACTCTCTCCTCTGAATTTGTCAGCCTGAAGGGCAGACGCACATGTTTCCCTGCAAATATACTGATAGTCTTGAACTATAGGTGTTGCATGGCTTTAAAAGACACGGGGTAATTTTTTAACAAGTTAATTAAAATGATTTAAAACACCATGCCACAAAGTCTAACAGCACTCAAAGTAACAGGAGCTGGTTAATTTGTGGCAGAGCTGGAAATGAAATAAAACAGAAGAGATTTCTGTTCACAGAACCTTCTCACAACAGCATACAGCTATCTTTCCTGAGAACGCAACAAGCTAAGCACATGGAAAAAATACAGCAATTTCATGGCAAGAGGATATTCTGGGGACAGCAGCAGTTCGGGTGCTCAAGTATGCTATAAGTCTGAACTTAAAAATTCCTGTATTTCTATAAACAAGGTGCCCAAAGTTGAAGAATTTAACTAAAATTGCTTAGACCCCCCAGACTATGGATTTTTGAATTCTTTACTTTCTTTAAGGGGAAAAAAGTGCATCAACTGAGGACAGTTCTGCTGTAGAAAACAGCATGGCAGAAGTACCTCCTGCACAGTAATTTGTGGGCAGAAGGGATTTTAAGGAGAGGGAGAAAAGACTCAAATGAAGAAAAAAAAACCTACTCAAATTTCAAAACTTGCTTTTTTACAGCCCATTAAACTTGTATTACAATAGGAGGCATGCTAGGCAGTAATACTGCACTGCATTTGAGCCTTCCCTTTCCCAAAGCCCCAAAGACTTCGCAGATATTATCCCTGTATCACCACGGAAAACAGTGAGAGTGTTCTCACCACGTACATGCCCGTGGACAGGAACTGCGAGCCAACACAAATTTGGCTCTCAAATGTACGGCTCCATGGCTTCCCACCAAACTTTTCCACTGTTCTGGATAAATCTCTATACTGGTAGAGGCTGACTGCCATAAACACCACCTACACCCACTGAAATATTTATCTGCCACTTTCCCCCTTCTTTTCAGTGTCCGTTGCTAGCAAAGTTTCCAAATAGCTACCGACTACTTGGGGCAGTTGGCAGATGGGGATGTACATGGCAGATGCCACTTGCTTTGAACAATATCCCCAACCTTTTTTGTGGGGGAAAAACTGCTGTATTTGGAATGGCTGTAGGAACTCAATGAGCGCCACAGCTCCCGGTGGGTTTCTGGGAGCCTGGTGGAGATGGCTCAGGCAGGAGCAGCTGCTTCTCCGGAGGCAGCCTCTTGGCCTCCGCAAAGGGCAACTGCTCCAGACGTTCAGCTGAACTCCGCAGGAGACACTGATGCAAAGTGTTCTCCTTCCTGCAGGAGGTCCCAGCCTGGCTGGAGCCAGGAGACACTACCTCACACAGAGGCTCAATACAGCCCATCAGCTGGCAGCAGCTCCTAGCCCCGCGAGACTGATTCGGCGGTGATGGAAACCRTGCCTCTCCCAGACGCTCAAATTTTCCCCCCCAAATTACCATTTCTTCCCCACCACTTCAAACACTGGTTGTCATTATGGACTGGCTGCTTGAAAACACTCATGCTTCAGGTGAATATTCTTCTTTACCAGGTAAAATTTCGATGTAGACAGTAAAATCAGATCAGTGCTTTATTAAGGATGCTGATGCCACAGTTCAATAACTGAGGAGAGTCCACTGACCTTCAACCTCCTCTTAAGTGAATTTTTACACTATATCATTTACATTTATAGCACTTCACTATCTGTTTTAAAGAAGATTTAAAAACCAGTAAGATCTTCTCTAAACATTATCAAAAATCTTAAAGAATCCAGTAACAGCAATAAATCCTGTATTATTCTACAGAATTTTGAAGCAACCAACAGAAAAGTTAAAATATTCTTGAGCATGTAGAATAAAGGATAACTATCCTGAATTTTATTATTTCTCTCTCCATTAAATTATATAAGTTTCTCTTAAAAAGCCAGTTTTCCTATTATATTCATATACTATAGATCATTATGACTGTAACCAGCCTCTCTTTCATACCATTCTCCTCTTTCCAGACTCTCAATATGTTTACAGGAATCAAAGTTAAGCTTAGTTATATGAACATTGCTAGTGGAAACAAGTTTCTACCTGTTCAATAAGTGATTCTATAAACATACACATTTAGGAAAAATATGGATTTGACAAGAATAGGCTTTTAAAATTTTATAACGATTCATGTATAATAGTTTTTAATAAAACACATTACTAGTTAACAATGACATTAACCAAAGTTACCTAAAATAAATTATTCATACAAGTTGTCAGTTAGTTGGCTAAAAAAACTGTATCGAGAAAAAAAAAAAACAACTGTACTCCTCCATGGGCTTACTGGAGAGAGAACAAGTTTTGGAAAGAGAATATCTAAACAGTCACAACAATACACTGCCTCATTTTCAGCAGTTCATGCTTAAAAGCAAGAACAGATACAAACCTTGTGTGTTCTTGAAGGACATAATAGCTTGTCTGTAGGGGTTCGGCGTATCTGGAGCGTCAGTCAGGTTGGCCAAGATGAGCAGAAGCAGTAGACTCTGATTAGCTAGCGGGGAGCACTGTTCCAGCTGCGGTGTTGCTTTGCTCCCCACTCCCCCTAATGTGAAGACTGTCCACAGGCCAGCTACAGAGAAGAAGGCAAAAAAGAATAATTCTCTTAGAAAATATTATGCATGTTCACATTTTAATGAACAAAGCTCCATCAGAGATAAAGATGCCGTCTGACACACAAGTACGTAGGAGAGAGAAACACAGCTCAACCCTGTCCAACGAGATGACAAGCCTGACTACTTGATTTCACAAAATGGAAATTTCAGGAGTAACACAGTAGTGAGCACAGACAGACGGCAATTGAGAGATTATTGAAAATTCAAGAAAATTAATAAGAAGATAGGAAAAGGAAATAAGAAGAGAGGTGAAACAAAGCACATATTTGAAGGGGAGAAGCTTAAACCCAACAAAACAGATGACAAACTGGTCAAAGGATTCATGAAGGGACCCTGGTAATGCTAATACACTAAGACAGGAAAAGGAGCTTGCACATTGCCTTTTTAATAAAACAAACTTGGTCCATCTTCCACCATTTTTATTATGCATTCTAAGTTTAATAACCTCATTATATTTTAGGCAGAGCACAGTACCAAATACTAATACTGCTTAAACTTGAACATCCAGATTTAGAGTCCTGTAGAGAACATCAWTGCCCATTATTGTGGGTAGACAGCATAATACCAAATAAACTTCTTGGGGGGGAAAAAAGAAAAAAAAAACAGGATTAACAGCAATTTAAATTCAAGCTTTATGCTATTATTCAGGCCGGCCTTTTGTTTTTACATTCATACAGAAGATGAAGTAACTTGAAGAAGCATAATACTTCAGTTGGGAGTACTTACACTGCTCTGAAACTCCGTGGTAATAGATTGCACATAGGATATAAAGGTATGGAAGTACAAACTGTTTACAATAACTTGAAGTTAAAAATCTAATAAAAAAGAAATAAAAGCTTGAGTACACAAATCACTAGTGATACTGCCAGAAGCCAGTCAGCCTGATTGATTCCTCTTGGAAAAGCAACAGTTTTTGTTTTCTCACAACTGCCTCTAAAATACTCATATAACAAAACACAAAAATGACATTCATTTTACATCCACAAAAATTTAAGTAGAAAAATGTAAAACGCCACAAAGAGCTAATTACTCCACACCAACTCTTAGTTATTTGCTAACTACATTAAGATTGCATGCTCGAATATATCTACCCCCTTTACCTAGGTGCCTATATATGATGTATATACAACTCCCGAAGACTGCTCACTAAAACTGTAATTATCATCCTATTTAAACCGTGGTGTTTGGGTCCAAAACGCAAGCTGAGTAATTTTCAAATTTAATACCTGCAGTATTAAAAAAAGGAACTCCAATACTATAATATCGCATTTGAAATTCCTGCTTCTAATTACAGCCCTGTTGGTGAAGCAAGCTGACTGGCTACGTGCCCTGTTACAGGGTAGCAGGGGAACGGGACGGGGAGGAGGCAGCAGTGGAGGACACGAAGGCTCCTCTTGGTCCTCTCCAGCAGACCCCTAAATCCGCCTTTCCTTGCCACCGCTCACGATGCTGTATTACGCTGGGGAAAAAGATGAAGAGAAGCACCAGAACTGAAGCAGACTGAACATTACTGGGGAGAAAGCGTGGAGGGGGGGAAGACTAAAACTTACCCCCATGGCTGTGGTGGGACACGACAAGTTCAGTGTCACTGGGGCTCTGCCCTTACCCTGGCTCCTGCTGTGTGCCCAGGTTTGAGGCAGCCCTTCCCAGTCTCCCTGGGCTATATTCACCCTCAAAGGCCTCGTACCTAATACTTTTCTGAGTAAATCCTGGAATTTGATGGGGGAGATTGACTATTTCATCAAGCGAACAGAGCTTTAATAGATCAGCAAGGTTTTAAGCTGTACGGAGTAAAGATGAGAAAATCTCAACATTAAAAAGCCCCTAAAATTCTCGTACTCTCGGCCCTACCAAGCTTCAAACCAGCCAAATGGTATTTTCTTTCCGACATAATTATATAGACAGATTTTGTAACAAACTAACAGTTCCCCCATCAACACAGCAGCAAGGCAATTATTGGAATGTCAAAGGCAAGGGAAACTTTGCCCTTCAGGGTTAAGTGGCTTGCGGGAGTTTTCGTAATAAGAGCACTGTAATTCACTTCCTAGCAAAAATTTCCTTTTACATTAACAATCCTTGCTGACCATGGTTTTGATCCGTTGTCCACATATATTTTTAATTTTCCACCATCCCATCTGGCTGGGGTTGGCATCTGCCACCTTTCCTCAAATACTCAGGAAAAGATGGATATAGCCAAAGTCCTGGCTAGTAAGTTGAATCTTCCACCAGGGAAAATGAGGTAATTATGTCCAAGAGGAACCCAGACATTGATACATGACCCACGTAACCTCTCAAAGCTCTGTCTCTGCCGGCAAGCTTGTTTCTCCAGAAAAGCAACCCCATGCTAACGGGTTCACAACACTCATTCCATTTCCAAAATGCAATTTCAAAAATTAGCTGCAAAATATCGGTTGGTTCTCCCAGCTTTCTCAAGTTAAGAGACATTTCTAAGGAAAATATTGCTGCTGGTCATTAACGACGGACCGAAGCAGCAAACAGGCGAGCAGCTTGGGAGGACAGGGATGTCGACAGGCAAGGTTTGTAGCTCTTTCCTGCGTTCACAATATTTGAGGTATCACGTGGTTGCGCTGTCTTTGGTTTACATTTCTGTAAATTTCAGAGTTATTAAAAAGGGAATTTGAAATTAAACTATTAAGTTTATTAGCAAATGAAATGTAAAAATAAAGCTATGCTGCAATTTGCCCTTAGGAAGTCTCCTCACCATATTCTTTTCAAACAAAGTTACATTTAACAGAAAACATATTAAGAACACAGACAGAGATACAAAAAGTGCTCCAAATCGCTCTTCCAATTCGGCTTCACTACAACGTTATAAACAAAAAGAATAAAAGGAAGAAACCACCTTTTTTAATACTTGTTTAAGTCGATACATGGCCACAAATAGCCATAATTGTACTGGTATTGTGTGGCATCATTGAAAGCATGGAATAAAATTATTTTGGATACTTTTACATACTTACACACACATATATATATATATTTATATATATATAATACACACACACATATAGTGCTCAGATTTCTCTCATCTTTAAATTTCACTCTAAAGTTGCATTTACTCTTCTTCTCTTGTCATTTTAGTGACCTTCCCAAGGGAAATACAAACTGCAAAAGTTTTCTTAAAAGCCTTCTGTATCCCTGRGAAGTGGTAAGGATGAGCTACAATTCCCAAGCAGCAGTGGCTCCCTCCATCCCTGTGTTTCAGACGCTATGAAGGTTTCTGCTGAAGCGCTCGCTACAGCCTCAACGGTCCAACAAGATCAGCCCTTTGGGGGCTTTTTTACAGCTCCTGAAACCCCAGTGTTACTGTTTCGATTCCTGCCTTTACAGATCACGGGTAAGTGCAACCACACAAACTGAAGCAACATTTCCACGTGGTTCCCACTGTAATAAATGGAAAGCTCATTTTAAAAGCAAGGTACCTTTGCTGCAGTGCAGATTTGGAGGTCTTTTATAAGATGGCTGGAAATAGTGTTTGTAGGCATGAAAACAAACAGAATTTTAATCTAGTCTGACAGCCTGTGGAACAACACTTAATGAGTGAAATGAAAATTATGACAATCACCAAAAAAGGCCTTTCTTTCACTAGCCTGTTATTTAATATAAACAGATTGCTACAGAAATCTCAAACTCATCATCTGATCTCCGTTATGCACTAACGAGAAGATATGGAGGAGGTTCATGCTTGTGCCTGTCTAGGGAACGGTTCAAATATACTTATTTATACTTTGTGATTAAACCATTTTAACAGCTTCATTTCAAAGAAGTTTAAAACTGAAAGACAGATAGAAGGAGAACAGAGGCTGCTATAAAAACATACTCAGTATAAAGCATTTCTGTTTACAGTCAGTCTACCATCTAGCACTGCAGACCCCGGAATTTTAAAAGTTAGTGTATCAGTGAACTCCCAGTGCTTGAATTTGTGTGATATTTATTAAACTAGTTGTAATTCTTTCACAAGATGCATCTCACTCGTTTTCCAACCTTTAGTGGACATGCCTGTAAGACAAGCCCTCTGAGCCCTCTTCCTGGAAGAGCCATCAATTATCACCAGTTTCCTCTGTGTTACTTATTTCAAGGTATCTTGCAGGGAAAAGGGTTTTTTTTTTTTTTTTTCCTACAGCTGTTGCGAAAATGCAGTCATATTTCAACATCTACCATGACGGTTCAGATTCATAAATGAATTTCACAAAGTCTTGCCTTCAACTATCGATCCTTCATTAAGCTTTAGCACAAGCATTATATTGGAATTAATGCTGGCACAACCTTTTTGTGGGTGCTCATTTCTCTAATCGCTGGAGCCTGATAATACAGCAGATCCATTTCTCATTTGCCTACACACACACACAACCCAAATCCTATCATATATCATTATCATCCTGGCACTGGATTTTATTGCTTTGGAAATTATTTTGCTCAGTGCCAACTTCGAGCCACAAAGATTTCTCTAGAGAGACCCCAGGAGTAGCCTTGCGTGCTCCAGACTAACGTGGCAGCCCCAGGCTACTTTTGAGATTGAAAAGAAAGAGAGAAGAGTTTTGGTAGAGGYGAAGCTTCAGAAAAAAATCTTGTTGATCTCTTACTGTCATTCTACCATTTCGAAATAGCAATCCTCCTCCCTGGCTGCAAAATAGAAAGAACAAAAAAATGTAAGTAGACAAGTCTTGAGCTTGAGCAGTAGGTTAAAAAAATATTAGAAAATAAATTAGTCAGACAAAAACCCAACAAAACCGGCAAACAAACAGAACTAGCCTACATTTCAGCCTGTATTTCTACTCAAATCAAGTTCTAGCTCCATACCTTGTCTTCCCAATTTATGAAGCTTTGAGCATACCGAAGATTGTTTAATGTCCTAAGCACATTTAAGATAGCAGTAAATATAGCTTAGGAGGAACTAAAGCAGAAGTGATTCATCACAGCATGTAGCTGATATTATCATGGTGTTCTTCCACCAAAACCAGCAAATAACATATTATTCAAAAACATTACAATTAGTATTTTATTTTTATTATGCCCAAGCAGCACCTCTGGGAACTTGAGGTTTGGGGTTTTTTTTAATTTAATGCTTATTGTATGTGTCACATTTCTTAAGTCAGTTCAATGGTTCTCACATTGTGGTCTGATGAACACTTTCTGGTGGCCCATGGAGAGCTGGCAGATCCTGTTGTGCTGGCTCTTGGCCTTGTTTCCAGCTTCTACATTGTGTTAGAAGAAAGCTAAAAATACATAAATACTCTCCTACTATCACTTTTCCGTGTAAGCAACTTCTCGAGCTGCCACAGGGATGTTACGTGATAATGAATGGGCGAGGAAAGAGTGGTCCATGGAATCATAAATGAAACGGGAGAGGCAGGATCAGTGAGGCAACTCCTGAATGAAGATGTTGCTCACAACTTTTCAAGTCAAAGTCATTTTGTACTTTATAAGCACTTTATTAAGCTTCTTGGGTCTTTATTTAAGCAACTTAAAACTGCTACTCGTGAGGAGCACCAGGTATATTTGCTTAAATGACTACAAGAACAGCAACTACAWTACATTTGGAAAAGACCCATTGCAAGTTTTTGAAAGCTTCAGAAAGAAACCAGCAAAGCTGAAATATCGGAAACATGGAATAATTTTTTTTACGCTTAATGAACTTGTACGTTAAGTATTCCAGCCTCCCGCTATTTCAAACTCACAGGGGGCATTAGCACTTTGACATATACACAAACTACAGCGCTGAATTCCACCACTGAAATATGGAAACTAATGGCAACACAATAAGAGTTCAGACTGAAAAGAGGTATCTATTTGCATGTTAGATTTTTAGGTAGAGAAGTTAGAGCATAAACGGCTTAAAGCCATTATTTACTTAAGAGTAAAAATGGCTGTCCTAAACATTGCAATATAACTTTTTTCTGACACCAGCTGACGCAAGTTTTTGTAAATAATGGATTTTTGAAACCTAACATGATATCTGACACAGCAATACAAATGGCAGTAGCAGAAGTTTTGTGTTTTCAGCAGTATTTTTCATGCTCTCCGCTGTCTGGCATTAGACTAACAGAATTAACCAAAGCGAGCCTGCAACATAGAAGGAAACATTTTAAAACTAACTACGAATGAATAGTTTCTAGGCGACACACAGTCTGGCAAAATCAATTCACATTTCAAATGCTGGTAGACTAGCTTCTCTTAAGCCACCAGCAGAATACAACAAGAATTCACATACAGGAGCTACTTAATTTTAAAAAAGCGCATGCAGTGCTGCAAGCCCGTTGAGACAACAGCCATGCTGCGGGCCATCTTTACTCCATTTGGGAGTAAAAAAAATAAAATAAAATAAATAATAATAATAAATAAATAAATAACAGAGTATCCCACTCTGTCTGGGACAGAGGAACTGCGGAAGCGTGCAGGCCACAGTAAATGCACGCTCAGTCAAAATAGCACTATCTAGGCTACAATCCTGTCAAGCTACCACTTGGTCCTAGGTCCAAAGCACGTGTGCAAGGCCAAAGTCACATACCTCTCCACTTTTTAAACAGGAAAATTCCCGTGGTTTTTATTGCAGGTGGCATGAAATTCCTAAACACTAACAAAAAGTGCCTCTATTGCTAGGAAAAGATTAAAAAGACACTGCATTTTTAAAAGATACATTCTAGAAGGCGTGCTTATTAAAAACAAGTTATTTCCTTCTCATGAAATCAGTGCAACAGAACCACTAAGACTGGCTCATTCAAACACGTAACTAAAGACAGAGCTTGAGGGTTATCTGTTAGAGGTTTTTCCGCACCTAATAGCGCAATTCGGAAGGAGACGAGTACTTGCTCCTACTTGCCGAGGAAAGCAGAAGGTCCCAACGCCTGTTAAGCCAAGCTCGGAAAAGCCCGGCTTTTGCGTGCACAAGCGCGCGTGGACTGGAAGGCTCCCTCTCTCCATCAGTCACTGAAGCCAGCAAATTTAACCTGACCATACAGACAACCTGCCAGAGAATCCTGCCTAACTGCCTTTTGCGATCTCCAAATAAACTCTATTGAAAGCGGCATTACCAAGAAATACAAACCCAGGCCGTGATGTCATTAACACGTTCTGGAAGCAGCTTTTCAGGAAATGAATCATGGAAGCAAGTGAAATGCAAAGACACATTAGGTAACTGGGCTCGTCCCCTACCCAGGCAGAAGTGTTCCTTCCAGGACATTTTGTTATTCTATCCAGCCTAATTTTAAGGGACTAGTAATGGAGCTTGGATTGCATCCTTTGGGAAAAGTGTTCCATAACCTAATAAACCTCAACGTTAAGATTTTTTTCCTAATATTCAGCCTAAATTTTTACTTTGTTCARTCGCATCCATTTATTCCTATAAGTGGTTCTCTCCATGTAATACCATAAAACATTTCTTCCCAGTTCGGTGTTTACACCCTTTAAATAAAAGGTGCAGTCATCGGTCTCCTTTGTTGCCTAGCCAAATTATACATACAGATTTTTCTCTCATTTCTTTGAGAGTCTTTTCCACTTTGCTTCCTGCAATTAATCCCAATGCTTTGAGTGACCTCTCAAACATCATTGCAGTGGAAAAAAAAAAAAAGTTACAGATACTAAACCGTGCAGATAAAATAAACAAGCATCTTTCCCCATTTACCCCAAAACAGCATTTACTTCATTTCGCCTATTTATCCTCTTTTTTGTCACCAAATCTCAGGAGATCCATTATTGTGACGTCTAAAACAAGACCGACTTTGTGATGACATAAACTATCTCTGCCATTAGATTACCAACCTCCTTTTTGGAGTTGAGCTGCAAGCTAAAGAGAAGGCCACCTTCTCCCAGGGATTTGAAGCTCWGTTACAGAGGTGCATTCCCATCAAAGCTTTTGACACTATGGGTATATCAGGCCTTAAAATGCTGATTTCATCTCAGAAACTCTAAGGAAACATTTATAAACTAAGTCAACACCTTTAAATTGTCCCAGCAAAGTTGTGTATGTAACATTAATGTTTTCAGATGTGCTCTTCTTATCGGCACCCTGAAGCATGAGATAGCTTTGTTAGCTGGAAACACTTGGATACGCTTTTGATACCTGGTTCATGACTCCAAGTAGTGGACATACCTGGGGATGGACACACAGAAGAATTAAGTTAAGAAAATTACACACCAAATTCCTGAAAAAGCTACAAAGTTGCCCAATAAAGCTGAAAATAATGCTAATAAACCATTAATTCCCTTCAACCAATATATCCAAAAGAACTCTAGAAGGAGAACGACTTGAATGAGATCGGAAATCTTCACATATTTTTGTTAGCTCCACTGAACTAGGAGCTTAATTTCTTTTGAATCCAATTTGCTTTTCAGCCGTGACAGCACGAAGCGCCCAGGGCAGAGAGCTGGGACGTTACAGTCGCTGCTTACAGCACTGTCCACTCGCTTGGCCCCTTGGCTGGAACCACCTATTTCGACCCCTCTGGACACAAGCTGTGATTTCTGGGATGGAACAATATTTCTGCTATGCATCTGAAGACCATCTAGCGTAGAAAAAGCCATAAATGTGACCACAATACAAAAAAAACAAGTTTTACAGGATTATACAAGAACACCATACCACAGCACTACGACTATTTGAAACCTGGGAAATTAAATGCAAGTTGGAAAAGAAGAGGAAGAGCAAAGAGAGGCAAAGGTATGAGAAACGTGGGAAACTGCAACCTACTCAGCATTGGATTCAATTTTACAACAACTGTCTGACTCAATCAGCTATCAGCCATGGAACAGCAAACCTCAAGCCAATGAGAAAGCCACATTGTGAGAAATTAAAAAGTTTTTTTCTTTTTTTAAATGGAAACTCCTCTGGCTTTTGCCCAGTGTACTGTCCTGGTACTGTGTTGTTGCAGTGGTTTGGACAGGGGGGAAGGAGCACTGTGAAAGTAAGTAATTGCACTGACAAATCGGTAATATTTTTTTGTCAACATAATTGGACAAAATTGGGCACAGAAACTAACAGAGAAACATGCTCAARAGTTATCCTGGCAAAACGAGAGCAACATTTATTCGCAGCATTGGTTTTGACAACAAAATGATCGTGCTAGTCCACTGAAGAATAGTGCCAGGACCAAACCTGTGCCTCAGAGGAACCAGACTAAGAGGGTGGAAAAGACAGAAGTTTTAGAAATTTAGTAGAAAGGAAAATCTCACAGGATGAGTCAGGCTGGAAGGGAGCTCAGGAGGTCCCCAGCCCACCCACCTGCTCCAAGCAGGGGCAGCTGTGGGGTTGCACCAGGCTGCTCAGGGCTTCTGCCAGTTGGGTCTTGGAAACCTCCAAGGATGGAGGTGGCACAACCTCCCCGGGCAACTGCTCCACTGCCAGACTGTCCTCATGGTCCCTACACATCAATATATAATTAGGTAGGATATTTCCATAAGATTCTAGAATTTCTTTTCAAACAGATTATGCATTTATAAAATGGTAAAAATTTCCCTCTTCCAATGTGTGTTTAGAAAGGAATTAAATTTTCGGAAAGAAAAATTGGACATAGTGACACATGATTATTATACTATTTAATAGTTAAGATTGATTAATAATGAACTTACAGCATAATCAATCAAGGTGAATTTATGATACTAGCACAGCTAAAAGCAGCTTGAATATTTTGACAAAGATGGTAGTCAAATTAAAGTGTGATTTTTCTTGGAAAAATCCACAACGGTCACACTTACACTACCCTACGCAATAACACCTATACAGCCATGTCAAAAGCAGACAGAAAAGCAGTGTATTAAAAGTAGTCAATATTGTACATTTGGAAATGACATAGCGTTAAGGCAATACTTTGAATTTAACAGAAGTCCAGAAAATGAAAGCAAGAAGTCTTTCAAGGGTCTGGTGCCCAAAAGTGCTCCATACACCAGACGTGGCTATTTTCAGGAGAGACTCTCCCATTTATGCCCTACAGGAGAGGTAGGAGATTTTCAAGTAGGGAGCTGGACAGAACATAGGGCACGCATCATAAGAACAACTGGAGCCGCTGACTGCCAGACATTTCTGGAAGTCTGGCTGCTATTTATTGGAGAGTTGCAGCCAAAAGTATTAAAATAGCTCCTAGCATATTGCAGAATAGGCTGGATTTATCCTGATAACCTTGTCCTCAAATTATTTTTGTTATAGTGTGCACTCACAGAATTGCAAGTATTTGATAGCACACGTTTACGCACACCTTGATTAACCCCCCTTGCAGAGGCAGAAGGGACACCTTTTAAAGGTCACTTAGGAGAGGTTTGTTTGAGTCTAGGACAGGCCTGCCAGCATGAATCCACATGCTCCATACTAAAAAGGCCAAACACTGTATTACATTTAGGTTTTAAGTTTTGTGTTTTCTTATATATATAAAATGTATATTTACATGTATGTAAAATATTCATACATTTTTTATGTTAAATAGATGTTTTTACATATGTAAAAAAGCAGAATTATGAAGTATTTCTATTTATAAATACACACTTGTAATATATGCATAAGTGCAATTTTTTTAAAGGATGAATTTTGGAGAAGTATGTCTAAGAACAGAAGCTACCGTAATGGGACTTACTTCTACTCACTGATAATTCAGGATTTCTGAAAAATGGAAGAGGCAGAAGCTGCCACTGAATCCAGTGAGTGCAAAGTATTGTGTGTTATCCATCAGCCCTAAGAAATGTTACTGAGATGAGCAGTAAGGACAGCACGTAACACTTCCCATTCTGCTCCTACTGCAGTGCTCACCTGTTCCTACCATGAACCAAAAGATACAGAAGAGCAGCTCCTACGGGAAGCAAAACAAACATTCTCAATTTTAGGAAACTGCAAAAGTTAAGGCTACCCATGATGTACTTTAGTTCCACTCTCTTGTTTAGGCATATGATAGAAATACTTAATCGCAGGCATTCTTGTTTTTTATGCCCTAGACTATCCTATCATGYGTGAAAGCATTCAGATTTTCCTTTTTACTGTCAATCTTAGTGACACATGCCTTATTTCCTGGATACCAGTATTATTTATAAATAGTGCTAATCATAGTATCAGATGCTAATTATTGCTTTTGAAGCAGTACCTTCAGAAGAACTTCATCCCTACGTACAGGGGAAAGGGGGGAGGCGAAATTCAGACTGCCATTGACAAAGTGACCTGCAGTTTTGCTAGACAGATTAAGGCACCTAACAACTGATTTTTCTGGAGAACTTAGGGTTTTATATCACTTTGCAAGGTCAGCGCACTGCTCCTATTGACTTGCTATAATTGCGAGCTCACATTCAAAACAGACCGCAGCTTCCTAAGTGAGTCACTAGGAAACGAGGAACACACAGCGAGTGGCTCCTGAGCAGGTTTCCTTTTAAACCGACTTGCCCAGCATCCTAAAAAACGCATAGGAGAGACAAGGGAGAACGTGGTTCTGCAAGACTCGGGTGCCTAAACCCGAGTACCTGCTGTACCGAGGAGGAGAGTCTCTCCCTAGGGTTAATTCTGCTGCTTCAACCTGGCATCAGCCAGCAACTGGCTGAAGCAAGGGCAGGGCAACGCATGTCATGAAAACTCAATGTGCAGACGAGCTCGCTGCCAGTTTTTCTGCTTAACCTATGCAAACGGCAAATTGCAGACCCTTGCAACATAGTCAAATTTAGTAAACTTTAATGGGGATTGCGAACGGCACATCCTCGTCCACGGTTTCCCTCCCCTGGCCTCCCTCCGTCAAATCTCGAGAGCTTGTTCCAAGGCATGAAGGCTCTAAAACTCCTCAATAAAACAGATGTAAGAATTCAGCTTTGGTAAAAGAACATTTTTCCCTAACCTCGTTCTCAGAAACAGAAGAACTGTTTTTAATTAAAGGAGTT
>NW_020451260.1:981205-1040102 GCF_003343035.1 Apteryx rowi
AAAGAGGAAGATACTCAGCATGGAAAGTTTCATCACAACACAACCGAAGTTCGAAAAAAAATTATGAGCAACTGAAAATTGGATTTCACTGCAGAAAGTGCTACGTAGCCTTATCTACATGCATCGATACCAGCCCAACCATACAAAAACCTTATTAAAAAAGAGTATTTTTAATGAGAAACCTTCTCTTGAGAAGAACGGCAGCTCTGGAGACTGAAGTCCCAGCCCTGGGACAAGTGTACCAGAGACAAACCATGGCGATATTTCTCACGATCTTGACCAGCAGAGAATGCCCCTTAAACCGAAAGAATTTGCTCTCCCTGCTCCCTCTGAAAAGCTGCACATAAATTACTGACAACGGTGATGAGCTGTTTTATGTTAGCACCTGCCCTTTGGCTTGCTTCTCCGAACTGAAATCAACTCCAGAGGCATCGGCTAGTAACAAGGTTTTTGTCACCAGACACCGTGGCAGGATTCAAACCAGCAAAATGGAGCTGCGGCACATGCTATCCTATTTCAAACCCTCCGGCGCATCTAATGCCTGTGACGTTGCTTGTCTTTTGGGTAGATAGACGGCTGGTGGTGAGGGAATGGCGTTGGGAAAGGTTTGGATGTATCAAGTTTGCCGACTCCAAAAATATGACACTACAGGGGGAAGAAGAAGGCTGACTTTAAGCATTACTAACTCTGCACATATACATACTTTTTTTTTTAAATAAAGAGTTCTTTTCCAACAAAAATTAATGTTTAACATTAAACTTATACAGAAACATGTGCCAGCACTCATCAACCTTAGTAATAAAGTCTAAAAGCAGATAAAATATATTATGAAAAATTTGTTTCTGAACAGTGATTTGCCAGCTGTTAATAACTTATTCTATGGCATTAATTACATAAAGATTTGCATTTGCCCCAATACAAGAAACTACATTTCAAGGTATTTTATTTTGTTTTTAGTACTCATGTTTTGTTCCAAAATGTTTCATCTTCCCCTCGATATCCCAAAATTGTGACCACAGGGTAAGGGATTCCTTTAGGTTTTTCCTGTTCATAAAGCCCGCACTTTGAGAAACGGAGGCCGTTAGCTTACCACAACTGTCATTCTGCATGTGACTACGCAGGCTTTAAAAATACCGATTGGAGCAGCATTACTGTCTTTGCAGGTGACACACTACACACGGGCTCCAGAGCTACCGCACTCACTTTTCAAAAGTTAAGGGCTTCAGATTTTCACCTAGTTCTCTCTTCTGCCAGAGCCATTCGGCAAGCCTGCATAATCAAGCCAACTTCTTCATTACGTACTAGCTCTGTAGGCCTTCAATACCTGCAGCTGTCACTTTTGCAGAGCGTTCCTTTTTAAGGCTACCCACTTCCGATAATTCATTTGGAAAATTTTAGTAGTTTTTGCGAAAATGTTTCCGCTGTCCCCAACACTCACTCAATATTTGCACAACTATTTAAATTAAATTTATGCAAAATAACAAGCTAGTACTGTCACTGAGCTGTTTGGTACACCCCTTCTTGAGTGGCTGATATCCCAGAGGGCTGTGCTGCCACTCAGAGGGACCTGGACAGGCTGGAGAGGTGGGCGGAGAGGAACCTCCTGAAGTTCAGCAAAGGCAAGTGCAGAGTCCTGCACCTAGGGAGGAACAACCCCATGCACCAGGACAGGCTGGGGGTTGACCTGCTGGAAAGCAGCTCTGCAGAGAAGGACCTGGGAGTGCTGGTGGACACCAAGTTAAGCATGAGGCAGCAATGTGCCCTTGTGGCCAAGAAGGCCAATGGTATCCTGGGGTGCATCAGGAAGAGTGTTGCCAGCAGGCCGAGGGAGGTGATTCTCCCCCTCTACTCAGCCCTGGGGAGGCCACATCTGGAGTAGTGTGTCCAGTTCTGGGCTCCCCAGTACAAGAGAGACATGGCACTACTGGAGAGAGTCCAGCAGAGGACTACTAAGATGTTGAAGGGACTAGAGCATCTCTCTTATGAGGAAAGACTGAGAGAGCTGGGCCTGTTCAGCCCGGAGAAGAGAAGACTGAGGGGGGATCTCATCAATGTGTATATGTATCTGAAGGGAGGGTGTCAAGAGGATGGGGCTAGACTCTTTTCAGTGGTGCCCAGAGATAGGGTGAGAGGCAACGGGTGCAAACACACACAGGAAGATCTGCCTGAACATGAGGAAAAACTTCTTTCCTGTGAGGGTGACAGAGCACTGGAGCAGGTTGCCCAGAGAGGTTGTGGAGTCTCCTTCTCTGGAGATATTCAAAAGCCGTCTGGACAGGGTCCTGTGCAATTTGCTCTAGGTGACCCTGCTTGACGAGGGAGGTTGGACTAGATGACCTCCAGAGGTCCCTTCCAACCTCAACTATTCTGTGACTCTGATTCTCTGTCTCACAAGCTATATCCAGCTCCAGCGCAGAGAACTGACAGGGTGAGTTAAGACAGCAAGATCTTGTGACCAACCCCTGTATATCACTGGCACCAGGGAGACTAGACCAAGGCTCCAGGCACTGAGCCTTGCCTGGACACCCATCCAAAACCTTCAAGTTCTCCTTTCATCCGCTCTCCTGCCTGGCTGGGCCCTTACCTCCTATAATCACAGTTATTGAGGTTGGTTGATTATACAGTCTCTTAACACACAGTTGCAGGCTCCATGAACTTAAATACCCATCTACTGAAATATTCAATGGTATTTGTATCTATCAAAATTATAGCTGATCTGATTGCATTTTACCTTAATTACCTTATTACAAGGGTTCTTCAAGACTACTGACAATACACTCCCTTGGAAGGGAAAAATTGATATTGATTGCATATGTCTGAAACTCCACTTAACAAAATAAAAGATTACTATTAGCAAGATTAGACAGAGAGACATGCATATATTATAAATACATCTTACAAAATCATGTGAAACTGTTAGTTAAGCAGGACTCTGACACAAGTTATCACATGCAAAGAGCAGTATATTTTATTAACCTTGAAGCAAGGCCTAGAAATTTAATCATGAGGATAGAGATCAGGAGAGTGAAATTTTATTCCTTGTTCTAATCTCAATTCATTGTATAATTTTAGACAAGCAGCAAGCATTTTATTTCTTTTATTTCCTCATCTGTAAAAATGAGAAATTTTGACTTAATAAGAGTGTTTACTTATATATGTCCTTGGACTGAATGTGCTCTGTTTGGTCTTGTTAAATCACTGGACAATACCTATTAATCATCATCTCTGAGAACCCAACTTAGCAAGGTACTTGAGCACAAGAACAATTTCACTGGATTTACCAGAACAATTCTCATTAATTAAAGTTTCTCACTGAAGCAAGGAGTGAAATAATATTTCCAGAAACAATCCTTAGGTGTATAGAGTAATTCCTGAATTCAGACCAAAGAAAAATATCAGCAAGTAGTCAGCTACCCAGCTTCCTGATTACTTCAGAAAATAAAAACAGAATGTCAGACTAGTAGAAATCRGGTATGAGACTGACTGTGCTACAGCTACAGCAAGAGGTTCAGTGTCAAGATAACAACTAAGAAATCTCCGACTCACTAATGAGTCAGAATAGCTTATTCAGGGATGAAATCTTTCTATGATAGGATTTTGAGACAACTCCTAGGAAAACAGAACAAAAAAAATAAGGAAAGAGATCACACATTGACAGACAGTCTGAGAACCCCAACTGCAGAGAGAAGCAGTTCCATGAATTTAAAATATTAAGGTTCAATTCAGAAGTCAATGAATTACGTGAACAACCCTGAAGCCAAGATTGGAATTATGCAAGTAATTTTTCCAGCAACATTAAAATTTTTATGTTTGTATTATATACATTTTACATTTTTGTATATTTATGTATATTTTATATTAAATTTATATATAAATTGTGTAAATTACTTATATTTGTGTGTATATATATTCAGTAAGTATTAGACACAGTAGTATGAAACAACCGTCAACTGCTGTGATGCCTAGAAACATCTCCCAACCTTAACAGAATTATTTTGACCTAGATCTTCCTTCCAGCCAAGAGCGAACTCCACTAAAAGCTCCCATAATTCTGCTTTTCTTTCTCTTTCAGACAAGGAAAACCTTCGCTCAAGGTCGTGTTTTAATTTTCTTCCTAACAAACAAGAACTCCACCAGCTTCCCACGTACACACCTGTTTACACAAGTATTCCTAAAGTCAATTAACTATAAAATGTGGAGAGGATTATTCCAGTTCTGAAGTATCTCATCAAAATKGATTTTTTTTTATACTTCGCAAGTTCATCATTGACATTGTGCATACCAAAAAGATTAAGAAATATGTACGAAAATAGTCTGAGTTTATGAATTGCACGTAGAYGGCAGTAAGACAATTTAAAGTCGCTGTATTAAGGACTCAAAGTAGATGTATACCAGCAATTAGAGGTCTCTAAAAGAACAAAGAAGTATCATCATTCAACTGCAGAAGAAAGAGACTATTAAAAAGATGTTTAAGTCTTTTCCAAATCAGGAAAGAAAAAGGTATATAAACTTTGGCAAGTTAAATGCTACACCATAACAAGGCAGGCCAAAAAATAACTTAGCAACAGCTTGCTAGAGATATAAAAATTAACAGTAGAAGTTTTTTTTGAACAACCTTAAATAGACAGCTCCTCAGAGAGGCCAAAAGATGACTGAGGTGTTAATGCAGCACTCAGAAAAGATCAGGCTAGAGCAGAAGAGCTACATGAAGTATTTCCATCATTAGCAAGAAGCTTCAGGCACTTTTCACACAGCAGGCTGAGGGGCAGTTCCATGTCACCACTAATGACTGGCTGTTAGGTTCATTTTCCAACACACTGTGGCTACGTGATCACCAGATCTGATGCAGRAGAAGTGGAAGGAGCAGTTGGTACGGTGTCCCTGCTCAGGCYTCTTGCGGTGACAGTCCACCTTCAATTAGTAAGGCTCAGTCCTCAAATGACATTTTAGTAGAAAATTTAGGAAAAAATGCAGAATAGCCACAAGTCATCAAGACCAGAGTGCTCACCTGGTAGCACTAAAGTAAACACTATGAAATCCTCCAACCGAATCAGTCTGTTACTACAGAATTATAAGCTGGTAACTGCAATATCAGTTTGTAAAGGGCTTCTTTGGATGCAGGATGCTACATYTCTGTACCTTCACTGTAGGCAATGCATAAGTACAGCTGCACTCCTGTTTATACAGTCCCGCACGCTGCTGGCCTTCTTGGCTGTCAGGGCACACGGGTCCTGCTCAGCTTGCCATCTACTGAGATCCCCAGGGACGTTTCAGCAGAGCTGCCTTCAGCCAGGCAGTCTCACCTCTACCATTACAAGAAGCGTTTCCAGACCAGGGGCAGCACTTGGCATTTGTCCCTGTTGACCCTCACCAGCTTCCTGTCGGCCCTGTCCAAGGTCCTTCTGAACAATGGCCCCTGGCCTCCAGCATTATCACCTGCTCCCCCAGAGTTTGCAGTCACCCACAAACACAGCGAAGGTGCACTCTGTCTCCTTCTCCAGGTCACCCATAAAGATATTGAACAGGACAGCTTCCAGTACAGATCCCTGAGGAGCTCCACTTGTAAGCAGCATCCAGGTGGAATATGAACCATTAACCACCACTCTTGGAACCTGATGATCCAGCCAGTTTTTCACCCATCTAGTAGTCCACCCATCTAGACCATAACATCCCATTCAAAGATGCTGAGGGAGACTGTTGTCAAAAGTCTTACTACAGCCAAGGTAGACAACTTCCACCACTCTTCCCTTCTCCACAGACCTTGTCATTTGACCACTGCAAAGGTAATCAGGTTGGTCAAGCAGAGTTTACTTTTGATCCAGCTGTTAGACTGCTTTAACTAAACCAGCACCATTTATACAGCTAGCCAGCACTGCTGCAATAGCATGCCAGACAAAGATTCGTAACTACATAACTTGGTTGTCGAGACATATGGCATCTTTAAGATTGTCCCACCAGACTCAATAGCAACATTAAGTTCTGATTCTAAGCATTTGTGTGTACAAGAACTGCAGAGTTTCAACTGTGTAACTAAAGCACTGCCCATTGTTATTTTTTATTGTTCATATTTCAGGCCTAGGAATCCCCACCATCCATGTAATTATAGCTATACAGCCATGCTTCTCTCGGCCGAGTTTCTGCATTTAYGAAAAGCATAAGCAGTTACAGAAGGCACGTGCCTCCACAGTATGGAATGCCCAAAGTAGCTATTGCACTAGCAAGCCTTAGTCCTAATGGAAATACCTAAAATCAAGACAAAGTTGTCTAAACATGCCTTACGTACTCAAGCAGCCTATGGATCTCATCAACTATTTTTTAATCACCATTAGGTACAAGACCAGAAGGAAAAAAACCACCACACTGTAGTGTTTAATTAATGTTCTTTAACCAAACACAGCATTCCTGTCTTAAAGGAAGATGTAAATTAAAGAACTCTAAAATACATTGAGAACAAATTTTAAAAAGACATGTACACTATATCAACTATTATCTCCCAAGCTTTTATTACCTCCCACACTTCTCACACAGACATAAGAGTTTAATGATAAGACACCCACATGCATGCATGATTATAAGATTTATGGATAGTGGACCGCATTCAATTCTAGTTGAAAGCATTTGGCTTTCTAACAGATAAGATCCCTTCCTACGCCTGAGAAAGGATACAATGACAATTTCCATAACGGACACCACRCTTCATAAGGAATTATGTCTAGCATGACACCCACACTACCAGAGAGAACTAAAAATTTTAATTCATACAGTCATTATTTCTTTTCAAAGTCTGCCTCCTAAGGAGGATAAAGTGACAGCAAAAATGTCAGTTCTGCACAACAAAGGAATTAATTTGTACATAAGGTGTAATAATTACAAGTATTTCAGGTTTCCATCTTTAGTAGTTGCCTTGTGCTTGTTTAAAGTATGTGCCAAGCCGCAGAGAAAATTTAATCTAAAATTAATTAACTGTAGGGTTCTAAATATATGCCGAAGCACACTATTACACAGTTCACATGCTCTATGAATTGAGTACTGCAATTTRCAAATATGCCAGTTCTTGACATATTGATAAGATGCTGAAAGCGACTTAAAATATCAGAGGAAGACATGAGTTTAAGAGACTGATGGTGTAAAAAGAGAAGGGGGGGAGGGGAGAGGGTACAGGAATACAGAGGAAAAAAAGATGCTACTAAAAAGACGGAAAGAGAAAGGCTGTAACAGTGACTGAGAACAAATTATTTTGTACTACACTAACGGCAAAACGCGCACAAGATTTTTTTCTCTTCTTCCAGTGAAAATACTATGAAGCCAAATGATAAATATTTTCAATTTGGCAAGAACAAAAATTCCTGAAGTAGCTACAAAATATGTGACAATAGATTAACCTGACTAGGCTTGCTACATTAGACCATGTTTAAAGCAGATTTTTTAAGTGACTGATCTAGAAGTTACTGATTAGATTTTATTCTCTATATATTGTTCAAAATAAATTTACTTAAATTATCATTTTTAAAAGACTTTTACAAGTAGACAGTGCAGCAAGATAACAGAAAAACGTGGAGAAGATGACAAGAGGCTTACAGTCTGCTACTTTTTTTTTTTTGGTTCATATCACTTGATGTACTTTTTTAGTAAACTTGCACAGTCCCAAGAGAGCCCCTATTAAACATATTTTCAATTAACGAAATAGCATTAGCATAAATGACAAATGCACTCAGACTAGCCATACAATGGTTTTCCCTGCATTTGTTCATTTTAATGCTGCAAATYAAATCACGCAGTTGCACCAACTGCTGTCACCAGGACTTTCTTTTCTGACTGCTACAGAAGCTAAAAATGTTTGTTCGCAAAACAGAACAACTTTTGCAAAGCTTCAGAGYGGTTTAGGACGCCGGGTAGGGAGAGTAAATAGATCTCAAAAAGGGAAAAACATGCATGTCTTCACTAATAAGTAATTGTAACCAATAGGGCTATTGTAACAGAAGAACATTGTAGTGACAGAAGGCATTGCAATTTCAAGTTTACAGAAAAAATACGAAGAATGTTGGACGAGAATAGGCACAAAGCTAATGAGCACATTTTCCATCTATGCTAAGACCGCTTCAGGACAACTTTCTTAATTGCAAGAACGTTAAATGGTGCACTTTCAGTTGCATAAAGCCCATTCACAATGAGCAGTTGCGTAACCTAGATTACACTTAATTCCTGTCCAAGAATCACTGTTACAAATTCAAAGGCCCTTTATTTTCTGTTTTATCTCCCAGATTGCTCTGAACTAGAAGCAATAAACAAGACAGTGAGTGAAGACTCTATTGTACAGCAAATGTACAATTTAACCTTTAAGAGAAATGACAGCACCAACAATGTTCAGCCTGAAGACCAGAAGGGAGGAAGTCATGGAGGAAGAAATGCTTCCAACTAGCTGGTTGTCTTCACCTCACATTATTAGGGATTTTTTTAGATTGCAGGTGACAGCATTGCAAGCAGCAGTTTCACTTAAGTCTGTTCAGCTGTTTGAAACATGTGTTTGGGAACAACTCCTCCTGCTGTAATCTTGTATTTGTTTCCACACTGGAACATACAGCTTCCTAGCAAATCCTCTGGATAAAAAGAATAAGTGTGYTTTTAGCAGCGTGCTTTAGATTTACAATAACTACCTTTTCTCCAAGGAGACACTTTCCAACCTAAAGGAATCTTTATTATCTAGTACAGGTGTTATTTTCAGTTAGACACATGCAGTTGGGCAAATCGCTTTTTGGAATTTGTACCCAGCAGCCTCCAGGCTCAGACACGCGATGCCAAACTGCACTGAACAGAGCTGTCTGACATATTCTAGTTGCTGGCCTGATTATCACCCTCCACAAGATAAATAAGCAGTTTACTAATATATCCTACCAAGTATCCTTTAAGAAAAAAATTCTAAAAGAATAGTTTCTTGTACAGGTAACTTGTTATACAT
This sequence comes from Apteryx rowi, assembly GCF_003343035.1. Classification (NCBI taxonomy): domain Eukaryota; kingdom Metazoa; phylum Chordata; class Aves; order Apterygiformes; family Apterygidae; genus Apteryx; species Apteryx rowi. Next base: position 990,162 of record NW_020451260.1, read on the forward strand.
GTCACCATATTATGCTTAATCTTGCACTACAGAAACCCAACAGAGTTCCAAAAGTTTTAGTTCAAGAATAGGATAATTATGTCCTCTGTTTAGTAAAACTGTTTTCTTTAGACATATTTTGTTACATTTTCCATATTTCTCTATATGAAACAGCAATTAACATGAAAGAACCAAGTTTTCACCATTGACTCCAGAGGCACAAGTTCTTCGCAGTGTTATTTAATTATCTAGATAGCAAGCGGTTCAAAATATCACAGCTTAATATGAAACACATATATTGAGGTTGAGACAAATGTTTATAATGGATGTCGAGGAGGATCAGGAGAGGAAGYAAAGTTTCGGAGAAACACATCTGGGAGAAAAATACTTCCATCCCAGTCATTTGGATCAAGCGAGAAAACAAGTGTTTCTCAAACATTATATCAAAATCCTCCACAAATAGAAGAACTGCAACTCTGGACAGAAACGTTCACATTTAATCATACAGTAACTAAAGACAGTCATCTATCACATGTAAAAAAGAAAAAATCAGTTACGTTTTACTTCGTTAGAAATTCTACTGCTGCGTGGCAGAGCGATGGCTTCTAGGTACAGAACTACACTGAATCTGTTGATCCACTATAGTTGCAATTGCGCAGCATTTCTGCTTCTAAGAGAGGCTTAACTAGGGTTGAATCTACTTCCAGAAGCTGCATCAATTTGGCTTTGTTTCTCATTTGCAAGGAAGTCAACCCAATTATGTTTGAAGGAATAAGTTAAAGATATAAGATGCTACTTGGTCTTTCTGTATGTTTTCTTCTGTAAAAGAATTTTGAAGGCTCCTAATAAATATCTTAAGCATCAGAGGGTAGAAATTTTAAGTTAATACTTTATACCAACACTGCCTGCGCTATCATGTGGTTGGTTTTTGAAATACTTTTTGAAACACAGCTTGACACAATTTATTGGCTTAATGTTACTCATTCTAAAAACCTTCAGACCTCCCGCCTGAAACAAGTAAAGTATCATTCAGAAAATAAGTGTGTACAGTGAAACCAGCACTCAGGCCTGGGTACCTAAACTCTAATTATCTAGAAAAACAATGAAGCAGTAATCTAAAAAGGCTTAAGGAATATATTTTAAAAAGCCGTATTTTTAAATGATGTCTTAAACTCCTTCACCTGAAATGTCATGCACAGGCTGAGGACTGAAAGTGGCTGGAGACACTTTATCCCAACATTCCTACCTGACATCTAGGTGCTCTGTGTATGTCGTACCCCATGACAAACCTGGTCTACAGCTGGAAGGCCACATCATCTTCCCTCTTCAAATGCTTAAATATTGTGACTTTAAAGATCTTCTAATTGCTTTTGACGTAATTAATGTTWAAAAAAAACAAAAAAAACACTTCATCTGCTATACTAGGAAAAACAAAATGCACCTGTGTTTCCTCCATCACTACAAGCTACAGAGCATGATCAAGAAGTGTCTCTTTTGTGCTCAACTTTTTTCTTACAAGSACTTAGTACCTTTACCAAAGTCCAAAAAAAAAGTTCCCACTGAAATTAATGGGACACTGCAAGAGCACACAGTCTCTCCATGCACAACCACACCCCAGCATCAGGGCCCTACTCTGTTTTAAAGCCATAAATATATACCCTGTGCCCCATGGAGCACATGGAAGGGAGGTATCCCATATCCTAGAATTTGCCATTGTCATGTATGATTRATGACAATTTTGGGGGTCTGTTCTCTTTAGAGTAAGAACTGTATAGCTTCTGATATGCYTACACAAAAACTTCAAAAGCAACGTATTTAGAGAGTAATGTAAGACCAGCTTATACAGCTGGAAAAGAGACAAGCCTTCAGGCATACAGTCCCTAGTTAAAATCCTGTTTAAAGAAATGACATGTTCTTTTGCCAGTCCAAAATAAAAGTCTGTAAGCTTGATAACTGTAATACAAGATTTTCCTTGAGAAAACAGAGGAAAATATAACTAAGATGGCTCTCAGCAAATGATTCACTTCTCAGATATTCTATTGGCTAATCCTTCTCTCCCTTTTTTTCAAATTCCCTTCACAAAGCAGTGTATTTGGGGAGATAGCACATGACTGGTAAAGTAAGAACCAGTTGTGAGCGCACCATTTCTTGTCTGCGTAGTCCTGGTTGATTTAAGCCCTAACTCAGATCTGCTGAACAGTTTGTTCTAAATGGTTAAAGGAATTTATAAGCCATCCCCTTCCCAAGTGTTCAAACCTGGCGTGCAACAGCCATCACCAGGTTTCTAATATTCAAATTTCTCTACTGTAAAACTAGGCTTTGCATACTGGTAGCACACTCTAGAATGGCAAAGACTAAAGCAAATTCGGTTTCCCACTCCTTAATTCTTTAAAAGGAGAGAAAGGAGAAAAAGAAAACAAAAATCCCAAAGACAAAAGCAAATTCCCCCTACAAGGCACGCCTGCTACCCCTCCTCCTAATATCCTTCGGTCACAGCACGAGCCATGAGCATCCACCAGGGCATCTCGCCTGTCTAGGTGATGCCTGGTACAGTTAGAAATCACACAGGACAGTGACTAGATAGTCCCATGGTGGAAGGAAGAAAGATCTGCTCCAGACTGCCCTCTTGACAACCCTGGGCATCCCATTACCAACACCACGTGTTCTGGGAACACGGTTTCTGATTAATGTCTACATATTTTAGGTATGCTCTTCCAAAGGTATGGAGTGCAAAATAAATCTGGGAAGTGCCAGCTGAAGCTGATTTAAGAAAGTCTACTGATAYAAGCTCTGCCATCCCCAAGCAACCTAAAGACTTGTACATAGCCCCTAGATGCCTATTAAAACCTATGAAAGTCTTGTAATAACAACTGTTTTATACAAAACTAACACTCATTTATGTTCATGGCAGAAATAAGTGGACTTAAACTGGTTTTGAATGTTAATAACTGCAGCATAAAACTATCTCACTTACTGGATTAGCTAATTAATGTCATTTTTTGTGAACTAAGACCACTGGGAAAGTAAACATTTTCAGTTCATTCAGATTGAGACTATAGCTCTAGATATTTACCATTTATGGATTCTCATCAAGCTGAACAAAACTCCAGAATATTAACAGGAATGATGAGAAATTTAGTCTTTCAGCAATTACTAGGAATTACTCTAGTTYGGCTCATTCTGAGATTTTTCACTTAGAAGGAAAACCTTGGCTTCTTTCTGACCACAATCCACTTACAAAATTTAGTTTCCAAATTTATTACCTATGCTATTCAGAAGAAAAGTGACAAGGTCTCAACTCTGTCATCATTAATATCCGTAACAGGAAGACAAGGTTTGGATCTCTACCAAGGAAAAAAGTCTGTCCATTGAACTTCAGCAGTTCCATGACAGCAGTCCACTGCAAGCCTCACAAAATGCTCCCAAATCAGTGGGAAAGAGGACAACAYTTGGCACAAGGGAAGAAGTAACATCCAGAAAGTCCAAACATGAAAGTTTTGTTTAAAATAACACAAAACAAAAATAACATGCAAGAACCTGTTGGACCAACATCCTCGGCATTTTGCATGAACAAGCCCCTAGTGAAACTCTAACAAAGGATGTTTGTTTTTCAGTAACAGAGCTTCAAAATTAATTTCTTTATATGTACACTCACCCCAGGAATGCTTTTATGTCCACAACATCCATTTACATGTAGGCAAGAATTTTCATGTCAGCCAGCCAAATTATAGCTGAGTTAAGAGGATATGAAGGAGCCATCCCTGCTCCCTACATCCATATTTCTGTCTTCGCTAGGTCCATGCTTCTCCATTCTTTCTGTCTTACAGGACAGAAAGCAAAGATGGAAAGGACAAGAAGATAACGTGGGACATTCGTGCAACAAGGGATTTACTTCTACGCACTCTTCTCCATCCTCTCATTTATCTAATCCTCTTCTTACATCCCATTGTAAAAGGGTTACAGCTATAAATTTATAATGCTTAGTTTGCTTAAACTTGAATATTTGTTGATTAAAGATTAAACAAAGTTGTATTCCAGCTATGGTGACAAAATTTACATTTTRGGATCCCAGTACTGATCCCACTGAAATGGTTGGACAATTTTCACCTTGGATATCAATGGGAAAATGTTTGAGCCTTCTAATGAGATCAAGCCATGGAAGCTGTGCCATCTGAAGACAGTTTAGCCACATGTGCGGTGTTATACTTTGCATACATCCTTTTGTTACTCCAACTGCGGTAAATGCTCCAATAAAAGATATTGCCTCTCCCTACAAACCTTSCCTGCTTAGATGATCATGACTGCAACAACATCAGGACAACTTTAAAGCTATTTTCGTAAGACCCAAAGGCCTTCTTTCATGGAAAGCTTTGGGCATGTAATCATATTGTACCGCCATCAGCAAAGGATTCTCTGAACACCTAAATAAAAAATCAAATTACTGAGAATCAAGCAAGAATTCACACTTYCCTGTAAGGCTAATTATTAAATTTCCATGTAATACAGCAATTTATTTTTCAATAATGGAAACACATTCTTTTCACCAGGATGTCTACTCCTAGGTGCCACATTCTCTTCTTGTTAATAGTATTTTTCTTTCTCCAAAATGAGTCACTCTGGAAAATGCCACTTACTTGAAAGAGAAAAATTGACAACCAAACCCAGATGTCATGAAAAATAGCTTTCACTGCTATATACTACAGCTACCACATACCGATAGCTTGAACTTCAATCAGAAAAAAAAGTTCCAACTCTACTGAACAACAGTTACTGACTTCAGGAGAAGAAAATAAAATTGAATCTGCAACTGTTAAAATAGTTTCTACTAATACGCTGCTAAGCACATGATCTCTCTTTGGCTTTACTCTAATTTGGCTGGAAAGTCTTTCACAGAAAGAAGGAAAATGTTTTTGATGGCTTGTTCAAAAGGAAAAATAGCCATTTATCAGGTTATGTAAAAATCTCATACTTGTGTTGGAAACTACAGTTTGGCAGAACACATTTAATTACGGTTGGCTCTTTTAGAACATTAAGTAAAAATAACTATGTTATAATCATATTAGGGTTTGTCTTTGTTGGTTTAAGACAAAGATTTTAGTCAAAGGCCTCATTAAATCTTAGATCATTCTTTACAGAGCTTAGCTCCTCCACGGGTCTGCAAAAAAGAGAATTACAGCTATAATCCATAGAAGTAAAAGTAAAAAAGATGGAAAGACTTCCAAGCTTGTTAGGCTCAACTGTAAAGAACAACATTTCCTCACACAAAAATGTGTGAATTAGAAATAGTTGTTGAAATGAAATTCTTCTCAAAATCAACCCCCAAAAGCAGAAACCACCATTTCAGTCCATACACACAATACCGCAAACACGTACTCTTTAAGTACATATACAACAAGACGCAGCTGAGAATATACTATGAGCCACATCCAGATGGAAGAAATTCCAGAGTTCCTGAATCTATAGAAAAAGTGAGGCACCTCTGAAGAATGAGTAGCAACTTTTAGTTCGATACTGAGCAGCGAGTTCCTCAGAGCCACTAAACCGAGGGATTTCACACAGAATTTATGCCATCCAAATACGTCTCCAYTGCACATACAAAGAGCGCCAGCAAGACGGCATCATTACAGAATTAAAGCTAACTACGCTTAAGATTTTCGTAGTATGTTCACTTACTATCCAAAGTCATTTTGCCTCACAGTGTGCAAATTAAGTGTACTCTTCACATACTGCCCACAATTATAAAAACACACCCCAYAAATCTGCAATTTTTACATTTTGTTATGCTAATTGTTTTTAATTGAATTATGGTCCTAGTCTAGGCTGTGAGTTTCTGTATGAATCTGCAAGACTGTGCAATTTGAAATACAGATGTTCTGAGGCAAGCAAATATTTTCCTTACAGGTTAAATGGATGCAAGTCTGCTTTTGAGTTTTGGCATCAGTGAAAGTTTTGTTTCAGTAATAAACTTGCATTTTGATTCTTTTCCCTTAGAGCCCCTGCAAAACCTACCACAGTCATATCTTAAAAGCAGTGTATTCCTTYCCACCATTTATATTCAAGAGCTGGGATGACATCTTTTCACTTGCAGTAATAACTTTTTTCCCAAATCCAAATTAGTTATCTGTCTCCTAGAGAGATTCTAAGAGTTGGAAAGACAGCTATCACTTCCTGCAAGGAACCTCTTGTCTTATAAGTGTACCAGTATTAAATAAGAGTTCATCCACAAACTCCTTATGTAAACTATTCTTTATATTTAAATGCTGCAACTGAGTAAACCAACAGCACAGACTAAGGCTATATTCATATACCAAATTCATATACTAGATCTGACCTCCTATGTAACTGCAATATGTGTACTACTAATTGGAAAGCCATAAGCACTGCTGTATCTGCAAGAAACATACTCAAGTTCTGCTGCATTAATTTAATGATAGAGATTTAACGCAATTAACAGATAAGCARAGTCATTGCTCCTCTTGTCCACTTCAAGTGACACATTGCAACTCCCATCTCCCAGCCTTACACGGTTATGTCCCTAGCTGTGAAAACGTGCTCTTTATTTTTTTCTTTTTAAATTGCACTCCCTTTCCAAGGCAGAGGCTACTTTAAGTTTTTCTGGGCCTTGGAGTCATTTCTCCTCTCCCCCAACAAAATTTGCAAGGCTATTTCAGAACTTGAACTAATTTGATCATGACCCACTACTCACACAACTTATTTGTACTGCTCCTATCAACAGTTTCTTCTATGCCCAATGTTATATACGTCACATGGATAAACTCTTCCTCTTTCATCCTGTACATGTAGAAAAAGACTTCAAGAATTGAGTATTAGCTTTGATTTTGGGAAGGGGTTAAAATAGAAATACTTTCATTTCATTGCAGATGCACTAAAAAATTCATCATCACTTATTTGGGGGAAGCAGCAGGAAGCTAAGGTGAAAGGGAACGGGAAGCTAAGCAGAAAACACACACCAACACACACTTTCAGCTTCCACAGGCTTCACCTATAATATAATCAGTTCCACTGCAACAGTGACCAGGTTTGTCAAAATAGGTTTTTATTTCAAAATAAACCTGCCTTCCAAGGCTTTATCAAAGGTTTTGACTGTTCTCCAGGAGTTGGTGAAGAACACTGCCATCTGGACTGCTGCTCCATTCGAAGCAAGATAAAAGTTTCAAACTTAAATCAAATTTCTACACAAAAGGAAATGCCATACCTAAGTTAAACACATTCTCAGAAGACCACTAGACAACATTCACACTTGTTTGCATGAAGCAAAACACAAGTGGAAAAAGATGCTCAGAAGCTATATATTTTGCTATAAAGAACTCTTCAACAAAGCAGGAACAATTAGAGCCTAAAATAATAAAGGCAAAATGCAAAATAAAACGGCAGCTCTAAAGAACTGGTACTCCAGCAGCCTACCATAGGAAAAAATAAATATATATATATAAATGAAGCTAGCTAACCAGTATTTCTAGAGACAGTTAGTCAGTCCACAGTGTAGTCTTTGCTTTTCTTTAGTCTTTAAAGATATGACCAATAACAGAAAAACAAAATTCAACAACCACAAGGTGTTGAAGTAGAAGTGACATGCCAGTGAGAAGGCAAAACAATCACCTTGCTATGCTGAACGTGGCAATGGTTTATCCCAAGAAACTGATGTTTGGATCCTCCCACCCCCAGGAGGTGTTAGGGACAATAGTAACATAGATGAAGAATGAAGGGAAACTGCTTAACATGTAATTTAGTAACAACTGCAGCTTGGGATTAAATTAATCTATTAGCAGAACGAAGACTGAATTTTGACACAGAACAAAAAAAAATATATATATATATATATATATATATATGTATGTATGTATAGTTTATCAAGTTCCTCAGCAGTGGCCAGAAAAGCAGCTCAGTTTCTCCTGTCCATTCATTTCAGAACCCCTCCAAAGAACCTGCCAATAAGCAGGTATTAACCGTAAAACCATTTGTAAAATGGTACCAATGCAGCTGAAACCATATACTTCATTTTTCCTGGACTACTGAACACTTTCAACCCAAAACGTGAAGCAGGAGAAGACCTGCTGAGGGGTACACTGAAAATATACTCAAAGTTATCAAGAATAACTGCCTTACAGAGTTATAAATCCCCAGCTGTGTTATTTCAATATCCTATATTAGTACAAAAAATCCTCTTGGTCACACATTAACCCTACATATTCTGTTATCTACAAGCCAGAAAGGTGACTCAAAACATTCAAGTTCTGACAACACTTAAGGAGAAGCTCTGTGACCTACTGGAAGAAGACACTGAACCAAAGTCAAGAGACTTCAGTTTAATTCCCAGATTTGGGTCTGTCTCTTGGATGACATGGCCAATCCACTTTATTACTTTGCAATTTCTTCAAAAACAAACTGGGAATAATGGTATTTACAGCCTTTTTAAAGCATTTTCATATTTATTGCTTAAACATGTTATGTAGGAGATCAGTACCCTTGTTGATACTGGGTTTTAAGGTGAAGAGGCACAAACATCTTTCCAGCCATCCCCAAGTTGAAGTATATAAGACTTTTCTAAAAGATCAAACTTAAAGTTTCAACAATTAACTATAAAACAACTTTTATACTTATATAAATATTTTGTTTATCTCAATTTCAATTTATCTGGAATTCTCTAGAGTTAAGAGAAGAGTTTGAAAAGCAGGAAATCTCTTTAAACAATATAAAATTCTTTTTTTCTGGCACTTATGTTTGCAAGATATCAAATTTTAAAGCTTTTAATGTTACAACACTTCAACCTGATTCTTGGTTTCCTCTAACAAGCAGTTTCACTCATAGAATTAAAGAAGAAAAATCAGTTTTGAGGCAATAGGGATTTGTTGTTGTTGTTTTACATAGTGGGTTATTTGAAGCTGCTCAGGGTTTTGGAATATTAAGATAAATGTCAAGGCGATAAATCACCAACACACCTCGTGAAACTTCCTGTACAGCTCTTAGTAAACAAGATAACACATACGGTTCCAATTATGATTTCTTTACCACAGAAGTCAGAAGCTCTGGTCACTAACCACAACCTCACCATGCTATGTTCTGTCCATACTGAATGATGGTCCCTATCCCAAGCAGCTTATGATCCACATATAGGACAAGAAACAAAATGGATTAACAGAGAGAGATTGGAAAGAGAAAAGAGACAGTATTAGTCAACATAATCAGCAGTGTTCTCAGCACACCGGGAGCCTAGACACTGCCAGGAGATATGACAGATAAGAGGCTTTAAAGAGGAGCTGAAGAATAAAAACATGTAAGCTTTGAGAATGTTAAGTACAAACTTTTGGGGGAATTTAACAGTTGGGCTGTGAAAGCATGGAATTTGTAGCAGTGTTCTGAATGTGTTTCAAGTTTATCCAATTTGTCACGGTCAGTGAGAAGGTAGAGCTTGTTCTTATGTTCTCATCCAGGTTCTAACAAAGACGGGTCTAACCCAGTGTTCTTCCCACAACGACCGTCACTGTTGCAGTGGTGGAGTCACGGCAGCCAAGGCCCCCAGCAGTGTCCAGCAATTTGGAGGAAAGAAAAAAATAGCCATACCCCCTGCAAAACTGGAAACGGTCTCGCTGGAGCGAACTGAAGATTTCCAAGAACAGCCAAGCTCAGTATACTAGTCTAAACAGTATAAATGGTTCTTCTAGGAAGGGAATGCTTTGCTGTTGTTGCCAAAGTCTATGTAAAGAGCGGTGATCCTAGAGCAAAATCTGTCCAGCTATTTTTAAAGCACTGGTGGCTTACTATCAAAAGCACACTGGTGAAGCTTACAAGAATGAGATCAAGGATTTCTTAAATCATTACAACTTTGCTGGTTGCCAGATCCTTGCCAATAAGAGCCCAAGAAGTTTGGTGGACCTGGTGTCTAGGCATGCTACCAGAAGTTTTATTGCTGTATAGTTGTCCCATACTCCTGCATCATTCAAAAACATGAAGATAAATTTGATTAAAAAAACAGAAAGAAGAGGAAAAACAACACTGTGTACGTCAAAGGAACTGCGTAAGAGCTTGATAGCAAATATATCTCTGGCCTCCAGAGATTTATGCCAGAGGCAATGCTTTTCTAAGCTACTGTCATTAAGACAGAAGATGAGTTTTATCTGTGGGGAAAAAAAGGCAATGAAGACTCTCAAAGGCAACATTCACACCCCAGGCTGACAGTAGCTCAATCTAACATTAAACCTGCTCCCCTGGTACTCACAGCACTATGGGTTATGTGGCACGGATTTTGGTCGGGATCTAGCTGCTCTCGAATTTACTCTGCTTCCTGGGCAGATTTTGCAGTTCGAACCTGCCACAGCTACACTACTACTAATACTCAGCRACTTAATTTCAAAGAACATGTGCTTGAGCTGCAGTCACAGGTTTCGCTGCAGTTCAGATTCACCTTTGGAGAAACTTAAAAAAAAGAGTTAAAGACCTGGACATTGATTCGGGCATAATCAAAGATGCCATGATTACTGTGACAACAGGATGATGCTGTTATGGACTGTAAGCAAGAAATAAGATTAACAACAGAGTTGGAACAGAAGTCTGAGGTCTACATTTTCATGATGATGAGCATGAACAGACAATTAAACATTTATGACTAAGCACCAGGGGACACAGACAAAATTTTAATTTATGTAGCAGAATGTACGATAGATAGATCCATGAGGCATCACAAAAAGGTTCTGGAAGGTAGAAACATCCAGCCTGAAATATATGTAAGTAGAAGAAAAGTTCAGTGGAATAGTAAGAAATGGCAGATAAGCACTGGTTAAAGTAGTTTTATGTCTTCCTACGTTGATATGTTTTAATCTAGATATTGGAAAGCAAGCTACACAATGCCTTTTTCCTCTATGAATAACTAGTTTTCTTGTAATGTTAAAGATAACCATGCAAGTCTTCCTATTAACTAGAATGTAGCACAAAAAGAGAGGAGGAATAAATCAGAGTACATGTAGTCACAGAGGTACGAAATAGGTAATCAGACTCCTGCAAGTACACTAATGCTGAATGACATAATGCAGACCAAAGCGTATACTTATATGATGGCAAGTCATTAACAGTCAGGAATGTTTGCCTAGTTCGAACCGAAGAGTACTGTCACGAGAAAACAAATAGGTGTTGTAACATAAACTGCAGAATTGAGTGTAATGCCACCATAGTGCACTCGTGGGCCAGATTAGTTATGAAGATCAAATCAGGTGACAAAACAAGTCAAATCAGCTACAGCTTTCCATGATTTTCTTACATGCAAAACATCTACAAGCATCTAAACTGCACAGACTAAATGAATGTGACTACTGCTGCAGTAATTCCTAGGTACTTCAAGATACATTAAAGTTTTTTTTTGGTTGGCTGGTTTTTTTGTTTTGTTTTGTTTTTTAAACAGAAAAGCATAAACTGGACCAGTTATTTCAAATGAAACCACTTAAATTGACTTATTTTTTTTAATAGTCTTCTTTGAGCAGCACTAACATTTTCCTGCCTTAGCATACCACCTGTTTGGTAGTTTTTCACTGTAAAATGAGTTTTGTTTTGCAAGAAAAAGTGGCTGATTAAAAATATTGCTTGCCCTCAAAAAGTTTTCTCAGTTTGGTTAGCTGTGGACCATGAATTCGCAAGAATTAGTAATAGTCTAAAAAAGGAGGAGGAGATTTTAAACCATGGGAAAAAAAAATTCTTTGAAGCTAAGCTGGTTCAATGTACTTTCTGAACCCAGAAAAATATAAATAAGAAGTCTAATATAAATAAAACTAGTAAGTAATATTAATAAGTCTAATTTCTCCTGCCACATATTGATAAGTCATTTATGCCTTCACAACACAGCAATTATATATAGCTGGACCTAGTGGCACTTTACAGTTTTTTTGCACACCTATAAAAAGACTTCAAAGATACAAGGTAGACTGAAAGCCAAAGACATTGTACATAAGAATGTCATCTATGAAGTCAAAAAGCTAGAATACCGTCATTTCCCCCGCCGCTCCAAAACCACAGTCGTTTATTGAACTACTGGATGATAACGTAATGGGAACACAATCCTAATCAAGGTATTTTACATACAAGATGGAGAAACGTACTTTCGCACACAGATAACTCGCACGCAATCAGAGGCCAAAGCAAGGAGAAGTCACTGGTGTGAGGATGCAGGTTGCACGGTTTCAGCATTAAGGAGGCTCACAAGAGAGAAAGAAAGTGGCTACGAGGGATGAGAAGCAGGAGGGGGTTAACAGTGGGAAAGGAGACCACAGGGTAAACGTCTCATAGCATATATAATTATCGCTCCTGCTGAATCACCAGGAAGGAAGGGGGGAGGAGAGGAATTGAAAATATAGCGCTTAAAATTTTGTTGATCTACTGCTGCAGTGCAAGTGACTACAAAATATGCACAACATCATATATGGTAAGGTGGATGACTGTGAGGTATCAAGTTTAATAATTCCAAATTGCCAAGTACAAAAATTACCTTCAAAAGTTCTTATGAAAAATAAAAAAGATTTTAAAAAATCAGGCTATTTTCATTCTATATAGATTGTATGTAGGATATTTCAATAAGATGTTTTTTAAGCATTATGTGCCATTCAAAAGATGCCRAACAACTTACATGGAAGAAGAAAATTCACTTTTAATTTCTCCTGTAAAACCATATTCAGAGATACTATGGATGGACAAATACACCATTTACTCTACCCAATCCTATTATGTCCAATTTCATTTATAGTCCAAATAGTCTAAACAGCGTATACAGGCAAGTAATTCAGACACCAAAAAAAATATTAGCTAACCATTTGGGCACAAACAGAAAAAATACCTCAGTTTTCTAACAGCATGATGGCATTTATTTTTTACCCTTTCCTGGGTGGGTCATCAGAAAGTGCTTTTTAAAAGGGTGTTCTACGTAAAGCTTTAAATGAAGATGCTTAATTCACCAGAAGATGATGTGGCACTTCAGGTACTCATGAAAGAGGCAACAAAAGGGAGCTGCTAAGAGAACGGTTCAAGAGGACTGAAGGGGGTGGAAGCGTAGGCAGAGACTAGAACAGACGTAGGCAGAAACCTTAAGAGTCTACACTAAGCAACGCAAACTTGATATACAAGAAACAAAAAGTCACGCAGGGATATGGCATCAGAGTAGCGGCAGAGGAGGAGAGAGTGATGGCGATTTGGATGGACCTTACCAACTACGCAATTCCCTAACAGCGAGGACGCAGTGCATTTTCCTGCGGTTCAGCTCCTGCGTGCCTATGCCCGGTCACCGTACGAATACGGCACTTCAGAACTTTTTAACACAGAAACTTCCAAACCGTGATCTACAGGATTTGGGGAGTTCTGGACTAACTCTACAGATCCATGAAAAACAACGAAGGCGGACTGGAGCTGGCAGGGTTTCATTCCATATGCTGTTTGCATGTGCACTGAAAATCCAAAAGACTGAAAACCATTTTTTTTTAGGAATATTATTTCACAGTAGCTTCTTCCAAACCTTGAATGGAGAATCTACGAAAAGATGCCCTGTATTAGCTTTTCTTGAGCTAATACAGCCTATGAACATAGTTTGGTCTTGCCTATCGTGGCAGACAGAAAAACAGGGCTCAAAACTTTGAAGTGGAGTAATTCTGCAGGGCTGAGACTGCTTTCCAGCACGTTTCCCTCTTGGGCAGGGTAAGGGGTGGGCAGGGAGCAATCTCCCACACACACCTCAAAATGAATGGCCTGGAAATATAAAGGGTTAAAAACAGAGTATTACTGAATACAACCTGCACCAAGAGAACACACAAGGAAAAAAATAAAATAAAATAAAATAAATGGTATTTTGTGTATGGCTGCACTAACACAGAAACATACTCAAGCAGGACTAGAGAGATTAGAACTAAGATGAATAAAAACATGAGGTAAGTACACGTTTCAACAAAATATGCAGTGAAAACTACTCTCCAGTCATAAGCAAAAGTACAAACCACATATTGAAAACTGCTTTGGAAAAACAATTTAAGAGCAATTTTCCTGAAAAGGAGGAAGAGAATGTACCTGTTGGGACTCTCAGAACAAAATGGCTGGAGCAAACAATTTGATTAATTTCTCTTCTCTTTTTAAATAAACTGCGAACCAACCGTCTTTCTGACGCGCCATGGGCACGACCCAAACGTCGCAGAGTCCTACACCCTTGCGAATCCAAACTGGAAACCAGAAGGGAGCTGTAACTTCACCTTGCACAGAAGCAGCAATGTGTTTAGGGATATGCACCAAGTCAAAGCCGTGCTCTTTTACTGCCTCCATGAGGAGATCCAGATGCATCGTCACAGGCTGTAAAAATATTTCCTGGCAGACTACTCGGGGCCTGAACTTTAATATCCCCCGGGGATGCAGTCAGTGAAGGGATTTCATAAGAGATCAGAATAGATAGCATACGTTCCAACAGCAACCAGCTTGCAAAGTGTTATTTAGTTTAGCAGGAAAAAGGAAAGTAACGTATATCATTACTTTTCTCAAGAGAATATATTTTATTCTTATTATATGGTAAAAAAAAATCCTTTAGGAAGAACTTTTATATGTAATACACATACTAATAAAATGTGTCTTCCGTGGGGAAGAGAGCAACCACCAACCAAAACATAGTGTGCTGTATAACAAACAGGAGAAACCTTTTTCTTACCAAAAAATGGCATTAAGTTTTGAATATTCTTCAGGAGATGTTCAAACTATCGATAGCAAAAGGTCCAATCACAAAAGACCATAAGCTATTCATACCAGTCATGAAAAGAATTAGTCAACCTACCAGGATGGGTATACACTACAATATCTTTTACAAAAATTCATATCTAGCCCACTTCCGTATATCCGTTGAATAACTATAAAGAATAAAATATGTACATTCTCTGGAAATGTTTATAGGTCTTGGGGTAGAGGTAATTATTTCCTTTTTTTAATGTATTAACAAAAGAAGGAAAAAAAAAAAAAGGAAAAAGTACATCCAGAGCTACTTCTACCATTTGCTCTCCTGCAAGGATGACATCTCTGCAAATATAATTGCTTCAGATTCTAACACATCTATAGGTGGATACTAATACTACAACTCAGAGCAAGCCTGTGGACAGCTTTTCTGTATTGAGCAGACACACTGATATCACTGTTGGAAAAAGAAATGGGCTACAGGTGTGTTTACAAGAGTGGTCACACCGAAGGCAATGTACTTCATAAGGTTTGAAAAACTGTTTATAGAAAAGACGACTCACTTGCCACCCCAGAGGCAATTCCATAAAGCAGTCCTCCTCCATCTGTTTGCTGCTGAAAGACGTGAGTCCCTGGAGGCGGGCTTCTTTCTTGTCTAATGAAATTATATAGTAAAGTTTTCACAAGTCTGCTGGTATATGGAAGACTGAAAAGAAAAACAAGACAGCCTTAGTCGACTCAAAAGTTGCAAAATTTGGCTCAGCTACAAAGTCAATGCTATGCACCCCTTTGTGCTCTGGAACTAGGCTATGTTTAGCTTTTTGGGGGGGTTTTTTGACCTACCTTCTTTTAGGTTGGAAAGGGAAAGAACGCTCACGTAAGGCTGCGCTGACTTTAGCGGGACACTGTGGGATCACCTTCAAGGGCAGGATCATGACAACGTTTTTTGTTTATTTTCAGTTTTCAATACTACTTTTAAATCAACCATTTAAAATGTGGAATCACTGTATTCTTTTACCCCAAGACACAAAGGGAAAAATATTTATGCAAGGGAAAAACATGGTATTCATTTGGTTTTCCCTCTATGTTTTGGTCATATAAAGCAGGTAACAATAGCATTCCTCTACCCCCAAGATATTTTTGGCTGTGTGTGTGGCTGGGGTCAATTTGCAAGGAGCAGTGAAACATCTGACTTCACTTCAGTGATTCTGACAGGTGTACACAAGATCTGTTGGATTTAAATAAGGCTGAAATATTTCTAAAACAGAAGAGAATTTTATAGAAACAGCTGGTTCCCATCTCCAGTGATGATTTCTAACCCTCTTCAACCCATGCCCTTTGAACTCTTCACATTACCCTAGACTCCCCACCCCAAATCTCCATCCCTCTCTACCCAGAGGCCAGGTATCTACCAGCTCAGACCTACCCATACCACCATTTCTCCCAAGTATTCCCCAGTCTAGTTCTCTAGACTGTAATATTACAGGGAAAAGCCCATAGCTGAATCAAAAAAACATCCTGAAAAGTGAAAGCTATTTTAAGAAGCCAGTGAAATTATCTTCAAATAAAAATTAAAACTGCTTCCAGAATAGTTTTACTGAAATCAGGGCTATGAGATTTAAACCTGAAACCTTCCAACAACCTTTCAAGATGCATTTGTTTCGGTGTCTTGCTTTCTTTTGAATTGCAATCAAAATGCATTTCGTCATCTTTTGTTTTCAAGTACAAAGAGTCTAAACAAGCCATGAGAAGGATTTGTTTTGCCATTAGCTACAGCCCCAGAACACGACATACCATCGACCATGCATCAGGTATTTATGAATGATGCTCTCTCGCAGAATTTCCTTGTGAAATAATTGGCAGGAAAGGAAGACAATAAGCGTCGTCACGGCCTCCAAGGAAATGCTGTACGTTATATCTCTRCAGGAAAAGGGGAATATTTACAAAGGTTAATCTACCACTTTTGTTTACAAACTGACTTCTATCATAGGAACATGCAGTAGCTTCACATGTGGTTATACACTGTTTAGCACAGTGAGTCTCAACTGGGAACACGGAAATAACAAGTTCAAAAAAAAAACACTTGTTAAAAAAACAGAATCACTTCATATGGACAATAGATTATTTTTCTTAGATGTAAGCATTTTTATGACATGCCAAAGGACAAGGCAATATAAAAACATTGACGTATTACCCAGAACATTGCAATTGCAATTTTCAGACTATACTTCATTCTAATAATAATATCTCAGAATATTAACAGGACAGTCCTTTGTGCTGTTAAACACAATTGTCACAAAACTATCATTCCAGGTCAGAGAACGGTCCAGCTAGTCGAACATGGCTTCCTCTGGCAGTAAAAGTGGATCTCTAAGAAAAGGATAACATACAAATGCCAGCTTAAGTATAAGAAATGCTTAGGATATCAAGATACTGCATATACAGTTGTTCAACTATTAAATGGTATTTGCAAGGCCATGGTAAAGTACAAAATTTCAGGATATGGCTAATTTCTACTGCCAATTCCAAAGAATGTACTGTAATGATTAGACACTGACTGCGCATAGTTTAGCAAAGCTCAAGTTGGACAGGTTAATTAGGAAAAGCTGTGCAGCAAACAGGATGGGAGAYAGAGCTATTTTGGACATCTTGTAGTTTCTGTTGCTCACTCTGCCTAAAGTGGCCTWACTACAGATCGTATTTTTAAAAAGAGGAGAAAGGAAAATGGTATTTGCCTTCTTAATCAGTAAAAAAAAATTACAAATTGCACAGAAACTTTTAAAACACAGTGGTTCACTTAAATGTGAACCAGTATTATTTTTGCTTTCAACCAATATGGACTACTTTTTCCTCCTCCAAATGGAAGGAGATGTCTCATCCAGTGCACCAATAACATCCTCTAATCCATTATAAAGATTGTTCTTAAGCATTTTTAAAGTTTCCTCTGCTGTTGCTACCTATTTTCGCAGTATGCTTCATGAATTAATAATATTATGCTATGTATAACGGGTGTAAGGGGTCAATTATCAAGTTATTTTGACATTCTCCCAGGAGCATATAGAAATTCAAAGATCTCTTTATATTTCCCAATTTCAAAGATTTTATAGTATCTGTATTTTAAAAAAATCCAGCAACATGTGTTAAAGCAGTCATGTTAAATTTATTTCCTGTGTTACAATGCCACTTTCCAACGATTATATTCTTAACAGTTAAGGTAAGTGTAAACACAAAACTGAGGTGCTTTTTCAAACAATGATGACAAGGTAGTGCAATATCTCTTGAAAAAAAAAAACACCAACACATAATGGAAAAGACTAGCGGGAATAAAACTGCTAACTCTTAGTCTCAGGATTAGAACTGGTGTAGTCCTTACAAAAAGGACAGGCTTTTTCTTTAGAAGAAATCAGTTTAATTTTTAGCACATAATTATTTTCATACTCTCAAGTGTGCTACTAGAAATACTGTAAATAACTTGCATGACTGTAAAACATGAGGAAGAACAGCTTCATGCACTATAGCATATAGATAGCTTAATTAAAACTCTTTTGTAGTAGCTCGAGGGCAGAGTTGCTGGAGAAATAGAGCATTAGTTATTTGCTCTAAGCCAACAGCAAACTGGAATCACAGTTTCCTGGATCGCGGTCCTATGCACAAGTCCACTGCGCCCCACTACCTCTGATACAAAAATGTTTTTGAAAGAGAAGGTTATGCAAACTCACTGTTTTTATTCTCTCTCTCTCAATTTAAGTATTTGAATCCATAACATTTTAAGTTGCATGTCAGGAAAAAGACGTACTGCTTAAACAACGTTCTTCCTTAAAAATAGTGAAGAACATTTTAATTAGCTTTCACTTCTGTGAGTTACCGGACTTTTTGCCCACTCCTCGGAAAGCTGGCCAGTGTAAATGTTGATAATTAGATCAGGCCAGAGGTTACACTGTGATCTGGTTCCACTGCAAATTCCTCTGAGCCAGGAACCAGACCGAGCTAGGAACGGTTCCCAGCTCCTCGCTAAAGTGCGATGTATTGCCACCGACTACCTATGTCCGTCCCAACCAAAGCACGGAAGAGCTATAGAGCTACTATTAGATGTTTAGCCACCAGGAAAATTTGTAAAAAAATATATATATATATATATTTATTTTTATATGAAAATAAAATGAAAAGCTTGGAAGAAATATTTTCGGTTATAGAAAAAATTCAGGAGCTTATCATCACAGAGGCCAGGAGTACAAGAGCAATGACTCCCTCCCCTAAGTTTAACCTGGTCCGATGAACCAAAGGCAGACTTCATGACGTGCTGCAACATCCGAAATACCTGGGTCGCTCTGCTGAGGGGAAACAAATTTCACAAAGTCTAGTATGCCGTTTCTCCATTTCAGTCACTCCTTTAGTTACTTCCCTGACAAACCACACAAGTGGAAAGGCAAACCTAAGGGGACATTGCAATGTTCTTTTCCATTTTTATAAACTCAGTGTAAAGAAATAAACAGTGAGGTTACTGTAACTTTTGAAAAAATTCTGCTTTCAGTACCCTTATAAAACTCTGAAGGAAAAAAAGAAAAAAGTTAAATTCATGTAACTCCAGTTAGTGAGTTATTCTCTTTTTCTCTCTATTCAAAATCCAATTAAATAACACTTAACTGCAGATCCATTGTAAAAGCAGTTGTTCAAATTAAATCTGCTCTCATACAAATGCAATTAAGAGTCCTAATATCTGGGGTAACCCCTAAGACAGAGTCATCCTTAATCCAGCAGCACAAGGACAAGCTTCAGAGGAAAATCATTTTCTCTGCTAAGGGTCAAATGTACAGTTTCCGAAACTCAAGCATTTCTAACAGGTCACAAGAACTACCAGGAACCTCTTTTAACTTCAAAGAAAATACTGTTTATTTATATTGAGAGACTATAGAAAAAGGGGGTTTTGTTTTTGATTTTTTTTTTTTTTTAATGTTCATATAGAATGACTTTACATGGAATTTATGC
Organism: Apteryx rowi; assembly: GCF_003343035.1. NCBI lineage: Eukaryota > Metazoa > Chordata > Aves > Apterygiformes > Apterygidae > Apteryx > Apteryx rowi. The sequence continues at coordinate 1,009,821 of NW_020451260.1, forward strand.
TGATGTTTGACTTCCTCTTAAAAYTGTTTGCTTGCAGATAAGGAGGAAACTAGAAATAATGAACTCATGTATCAATTACATGTCAGAATTCTTTATCTATTTATTTCAGAAAACCAGAAGAAGGGTATGATGGTTTGAGTTTCTGTACAGGTTTTTTTTTTTCCTTCACAAATACCTTACAAAAAAAACATCCACAGACCCCAGATAAGGCTTGTGACGATTCCATGTCCCAAGTAAATACACTTTATAGAGCAATGCACCATACTATACACAGCTCTCCTCTTTTCTGGATTATCTAGTTTGGAGATTTCAATATTTATTCTGGTTTATTTTTTTTTCTTCTTTCTTTCTCTCTCTCTCCTTTTCATTAGAGAATATATTCCTAAATCAAGCAGACAAGCTAACAGATATTCTTCTTTTGCTCCTCTTTTAAGAAGGATTTCTTTCATGAGAGCACAGTCAGTCATGCACCTAACTCTAGAAATCATGGCAATCATTTCTCTCCTGCATTTGAGTTATTTCTTTACTCAAAGACAGTGGGTTATAAGCAGCTATTCTCCTTGGTTTCACATCAAGTGAGGTATAGCAAGTTCCTGCTCCTTTACCCAGACTGAGCAGGTCCAGTTCCTTGCATAAGACACCAAACTTAAAACTGCCTTCTGGCAACAAGTGCTGCTTTAGAGGCTACCGGTGTACCTAAAAAACTGTCTTATCTATCTGCRATTCTCTTAGATTATAAACTCTTCAGAGAAGGGGTCATTTTTTTTTATTCTGAGTTTGTATCATGACTGGAGCTCCAAAATACAAGACTTCTGGGTGTTAGTGTAATATAAGTATAATTTAACCAAAACTATCCGCTTGCTGCATTCAAAACTAAGAAGTGGATTTGGACAACCTTCTACCAGCATGATCTACCAAGAACTTCAACTATCTACCTAAGTGTCATCACCCTGCAGCTGCTGGCCTCTCTCCAAGCCCAGGCAATGCTGAGAACTGCTTTCTGTGCTCATCCACATCATCCAGCTTTGTTCCCTGCCTGAGAGAGAGGACTGCRAAGGAGAAACCAAGATTAAGCATAGAGGCAACCAATCCCAGTTAGGAACTCCAATTACTCCTCAAGTCACATGCTTTTGTAAACACCTTTATCACTCAATGAAATGCAGCTATTTCTACACCTTAGCAAGTGGAGGTTGAGCGCTTATAAATGATTTCACACACACAAAGAGCAAACAGGCTGAGCAGTCAGAAACAAAACTCTGAATTTCAACTCACACCATCACACAGACCACGAGACCAAATCCCCTCCCTGTTTAAATATTTTCCTGAACTTTCACCCAGCCAGAGCTGTCTACTCTAAGTATTAAAAGGTTAAAAGGCAACTCATTTTCTAATTTCGGAGAGTTGCCAAAAGGGCTGATTCATACAAAAAGCCTCAAATCATACAGGAACCAGGTTTCATTTCCCTGCTTCCTGAGGGTCCACCAGAAAGGTGAAAGAGGAGTCACCACAGAGAATAGGAGCAGGTTTGAAAGTTGAAAAGCAAGTAGAATATCTGGTTATCAGTCTCAGGATACAAGTACAACAACTCAAAGTGAACGTAATCTTTCCTCTTGGAATCATTCCTGACTTTACACCCACTGGTGGCAAATACGCACCGTGGTGGCCAATAACACGCTACACATTACAGCTGACTCCAAACATCTGGGAGACGCCCCAAACAGGCACTCAAGCAATACCAACTGAGAGCAGAGGGCACCTCCAACCTCTCCTGTTACATCTTCCCACCACTGGGCTTTCTTAACTGGGAGACAGAATGAAAGATTGAGAAAACCACCTAACAAAGCTGAAAATATTCTGAAGTGACTATTTAAGTGATTAAAACAATTGTGGGATTTTGAGACCTTTTATTCCCAGGTCTTTTCCTAAACCATCCCAGACCACGTGGCTGAATACATTTTCAGCTCACTGGAACTCAGTTTTTCCCTCTACAGATTGAAAATATTATAAAGTATTTAGGATTTTCAATTGTTGCACAGAGCTATGTTCTTCTATACTTATCTCTGATATCAGCAAGTCTTGTAAATAGTATCCACTAAATCTTAGAACAAGAGATGACACGAAAACRGTCCAAAATACTTACCCATCAAAATGGGCAGCTCAAATTACTAGGCCTGTGTAGCTTTCAACTCTAAGGGAAAAGGCAGCAGTAGAAAGACAACCTGTGTGCTGAAAGAGCTACTGTCAAAACAGCGCAGAGAACTGGACAGTGCCAGATCCGTATGAATCATGTCAGGTCTTCTGGCAGTGCAGTCTAGGTGAAAGAGAGACCTGCTCCAGCRCTGGTGGAGAAAGGTCTCTTGATAACACCACTTCTCCTTTATCTCGCTCACTCAAATATGAGCCACTGATTTCAAGACAGAGTCAACTCAAGGTAGTGGCACTCAGTGGCAACAACAACCTATTTTGATCTAACACATGTTTAGGCAATGGAAAAAACAGGCTAATGCCTGTTAGTCTGGTAGCTGTCACTGATTTTAAACAGTCTGCAAACTCCTGAGGCATCAAGAGATCTACTCAACTTCAGTGCCTATGTATCTTGGCTGCCCAAATCATAGACTGCACCCAAATACTTGCCAGCAAGTGTTTTTTCAAGATGTATCCAATACCTGTTGTGATAACAGGGCTGAAAACTACGACAGAGAAAGTACATTATTAGGAGCATGATATACTGCATGATGAATGATCAAACAGTCCAGAGCTTTGGTATTAGACCCTGAGATTACAAAGATTGTTACAAGATAAATACAAGACTGTTACAAGTTGAATATAAGTAATAGCTAGCCTGCTGAGAAGGCAGGTCATACAGAAACACTAATCTGAAATAAAAACTAAATTAGAATAAAATTAGAACAGAAAAAGAAGAATATGCAACACAACTAAAGGTTCTCCAGCTTGAGACTTTTAGACACTTAAAAGGCCACTCGTATGCCTTCACAAAACAGAAAAGGATAAATGACTGATAAAGAAAAATCTTCAAAATAAACAAAAACTAAAAAAAAAAAAAAAAAAGGATAAATGACTGATAAAGAAAAATCTTCAAAATAAACAAAAACTAAAAAAAAAAACAACTTGAAACCCATTGATCTACTTATCAAAAAAACAGCCAAGTCTAAAGGCATTTCAGCTCAGCTGCGCTGTTGAGCTAACAGATGGTCATGCAACACAGCACTCTTCGTGGCTACGCAAGACAGCTCCCATGCAGACAGAAACACTCATTATTCACTCAAAAGCATCTGTACTAGGTCTTGACCTGCAAACACTCACAACGAGACAGAAAAGCCCTCAAAGAAACACATCTTGTTCTGCTACACTACAAGGTGCAGCTGCGAGTAAAACCCCCTTTACATTTATCAGATCCCTCCTACAAGGAGCACAGTAGTCTCCTCCTACGTTTATCAGCAGTTGTTCATAAACCTTGATGATCTTCACTGAGAAGCAGTATAAATGTCCATCAGTTTGGGTATTTCAGCTAGCTTCAACATCAGCTCAAACAGATGGAAATTTCCCTTTGATGATTAGACAGAGTTGCCAAAAAGTGCTGAAGTCAAATAGTTGTTCAAGTATCAGAGCTACTACACTCTTAAGTTCTCTGAATTGCTGTTTTTAAAAAGCAGTATTCTAAGCTACTGTTCTAAAAGTAATAACAAAAAAAAAATGCAATATGAAATATTCTCCCCAAAATAGGGGAGAAATTAGCAAGGAAAAAGCCTGAACAAAAACATTTCTCATTATCTGTACATGACATTGTTTGCACACTGCAGTGATTCTGCAGAGCTTTATAATCAATTATATTTCCCTTCTTCCTCCTATACCTGAGTATTAAACTCCCAGAAAATGTAGAGATCATCCTTAAATGAGTCAAATACTGTTAACAGGATTCCAGTCTTTCAAATTTAGTTTCAAAGAAAGACTGCAACCTAAAACAAATTTAACTGTACAAAATAACAGAATGTAATGGAAATATCAACTAACTTCTAGTGGCACCACAGGGTGCTACTTAACAATGATGTAACTGGATCACAGTATTTCATTTTTCCTCTATATACATTTATAGTTTTTAAATGAAGTGAAAATGTACTGATAACAACCAGATGTTCAGTTGTGCGTACCCAGTTCTTAACAAGCTGCTGAAAGAAGCCTTTATAATTTAAAACTTTGGGAGCTCAATCTTGCAACAAAATGTTAGCGATAGTTTCTATGCAAAACAGATATGATTAAATATCGAAGTTGTACCTTTTTTGCTGACTATGTAGTTTTGATCATTAATGCACACTCTTGGGTGCTAACATCAACATGACCAAAGAAAAAGCAGAGTATCCATAACACACCCAAAGGAGCCATAAATCAAAGATCAACATACCGTAACTCAAGTCTTACAAGGGACTGCACAGGTCTCATTTTTAAAAAGCAATAATGTAGTTTAAATAAAATTTCTTAAAATTAAATGTCAATATTTGACACTTTTCCCTTTGGCTTTTTGTACAATGCAGCAGTCTGCTTTGCAAAAGGGTAATTAATCTAAGGTCTTTTTAATAAGTCTCAGATAGAGGGCCACAAAGCTGTTGAGTCCCACGGTCCCTACTACCACCCGTTTTAGCTATGCTGAGGGCAACTTCCATAACGTGCTTTTGCCTTTCCCAATGCAAGTTCTAACTCAGAGAAATAGCTTTTTCTGTTCATGATGGATAATTCTGAAACACTCTTTCCATATGTTCATCGCTGTACATCTCCGGAACTTTTCCGAACAAAAATCAACACATTTCGGTTCTTCAGCTATACCTCACAGGAAGAGATAGAGAGGTGAGTTACAGACTTGTGATTTGTCTTCCTCCCCATCTCGCACACTGTGGTTATTAGTTTCGAGCTTGACTGCCCAGTTACATTTTCCAAATGTGTCTACGCATTGTTTTGCAGCCAGACACGAGCTCATTTCGCCAAGACTCTGGGTGAAGCAGGCTCAAAGCTGAGCAGGCTCTGCTCATGCTCAGGGCAGACTCGATCCTTCATGAGTTYGGTTAGCCCAGTGCCAAGCCCAAGCCCAAAGGCTCGCTTTTGGCCAGGCTGGAACACAGGCCTAGACTAGGCACCCGCCTGAAAAATACTACATAGAAGTACCCTAAAACTCTCCTCCCAACAGCACCCATCATCTTACACATACAACTTCTCAATGTGATATTCCAGACTGAACAGAAATGATATCATCTATCTTATAATCAAATTTCTCTTTACTCCATAACACAATCTACACAGCTTCATCCAGCAACACTGTCTACTATGCAGTCCACTCGGACAACCAATTCCTTCCCAAAACTCATATATCAGACTTGAAATTTTCTTGATCTATTCCAGTTACAGCAAAAAAATTAACTACTCCCTTGATAGAAAGATGGGAAAGAACTGAGCATAAATCTGATCAGGGAGGAAGGGAGGCCAAGAGCCATGTCACTACCAAAACAACTCTGATGACTCCCCTGAAAAAAAATTTAGTATTACCTTAGGCAAAAAATGCCTCAGCTTCATACCATCTTTATAAAGAAAAACAGAGTTCATTTCCTTCCTCCCACAGTAGATTGTGGTCCTTTTGTCTTCTGACTTAAGATACAGCTACTTTTGATTTACAGTACAGCTCCTAAGAAGGCAACCTTCAGCAATAAGAGAGATCAAACTGAATGAAAACTCTCAGCAGGGACCATTTTTTTAACCGTGTATTAGAGCAAGCAAGTTTTTCCATACCTTTCCCCTACCTACTTTCCTTTCAATGACCTGGGGAAAAAAAATTATTGTTAAGGCATTATTACGTTGTTAAACACATTACATTGCTAAACAATACAATATTATACACTTTTATAAGTGTTACTACCCTACTTAACCTTGTCCAAATTAACAACGCAGTAGCATACTATCACAGGAAAAATTTAGCCAAGAAAACTTGTTTGCAAAAAAAAAAATCTTTCCACATCTAACACTTATGAGAAGAGTGAATATGATTCCAATATAGCTGAACATTAAAGATTATAGAGCAGTTATATAACTTTGAGTGAACCATTATTATTACTATATCATATTGTAAAATAAGTGCTTTCAACAACTATTTCCATTCCCAGCAACCACATTCACGCAGAACAGAGATGCTGACAGGTTCAACTGTTGAAAAAGGTTAAGAACAATTATGCCTGCAAAATGTTTTCTGCCAGAAAGACAGAATAAATGATATTGGACTCTATACAGCCACTGGGACTTCCAAGAAGGGGAAAAAAACGAAAAAAAAAAAACGAACAACCCACAGGATTTATGAACTTGCCCATATATTTCAGTCCTTTCACCCCTTCGTATTTCTTCTAATCTGTGCCAAACAAAAAGTGTATCTGTTCCAGGAAGTACTGACAGGCTTTGGAGAATGACACACTAAATCATATTGCTAATTCATTACACAGTGACTACCAAAACCCTCATGTAATGCTGACAGTATTGTATTTAATGAGAGCAATGTTTCAAAAACTATTGTATCTTTGTCAGCTTTCCAACCAAAAGAGCAATCAGCAGTATGAAAACTAAATCAGAGATATGTACTATACTATAACAGATAATCTGTGAAACTCTTTCAAAGTTGTGATGCTTTAATTGCAACAACACATATTTGAGGTACAGATAACAACGCAATATTAAACACAACAGCTATTGCTAACACTATCTTTGGTAAAGTTTACCTTGTAAAGAAAAGGTAAAATTAAAAAGGACAGGTGTGAAACTTTTTTATTGGAGAAAAAAAAAGTTCTTCTCCCTTTAATACTATGGACTGCAAATAAGAAAAGTGAAGGATGCTTCATGGCACATATCCCAGTGGCATGTGGAAACAACACATCTCAAATAAGACAGATGCATTTAAAAAAAACAATGGAAACAAATCAATTTTGCACTGGAGATCTACAGAAACATTCTACTTAGTCACGTCTCTCTTCTTCAGCTATCAATTCACTGGTATTTCAGAAACAAACATTAAATGAGAACAAGCCACMCGACTGCAGTTCAAAAGCCCACTCAAGCACAGAACAGGAACTTTTGTTCGCATCTCGCTGGGTGCCCCAGAGATGAAGTGATGATGCCTCTGATGTACCCTCCCCTGTAAAAATAGCACAACCGTTTCCAACCAAAAGTTGGTAGTAACTTTCTAGTGGGTACCTAAAACTTTCAGAGGTACCTAAAACAAATAACAAAATTACAAAATAAAACAGGATGCCTCCTGCTCATGGTTTGAACTGGGTATGAGATGCTGACCATTATTTCTTCCAGCAAAATATTCAGGGCTGCTACTGGCAGCAGTTTATCATTATCAGTCCTTTACCATAACATAGAGCATTCAAATTCAAAAAAAAATTTTTTTTTTTTAAACATTATGACCCCCATCATCTTAAGTTTTATATTTGCTCAAAAGCTTGATTTAGAGAAAGAGGCTGCAAAGAAACCCAACTTACAAGAGGGGAATTTCAACAATGAGCTGGATGAGGCAACACAGCAACTCTTCGATGAGGTCTTCGCATTCTGTTCCTGAAAAGAAGCACACCAAAGGTTTTCTGAATTTTCAAACACAAGAAAGCATAGATTTAAACACACAGAACAAGACAATCAACACTTAGGAATGCACAAACACTAAGTTTCATCTGAAATTTCATCTGTTTATGAAGATGGCATTCTTACCCAAAACAGAAACCACTTGAGATTATTACTAGAGGGAATGGTGATATTAGGCCTTTTATATATAAATCAAATAAGTAATAACAATTGGATAAACTAAATGGGAGGTTGGTATCATAGGAARCATGCTAACATTGAGCACACCAAGCCTTTCCCATACCCACAAGCTTTACTGCTTAACTAAGCTCATATTAAATGCAGCTGTTACTAACAGTTTGGTTGATTGATCACTAGGGACTCCTACAGGTCCACAGTTCAAGTCTCCTCTCAAAATTGCCCACACTCCATACATATTTCCCTCCACCCCTTTTTTTAGTCCCAAGAGGAAGCAGAGACAAACACAGATAAATGAAACTATGTGCTTTCTAACATACACCGAACAATATTCCAAACTGTGATCTTCCAAATGAATGCAGCCTGCAGTGCATCCACAGTAGGCTATTCTTAAGCAATCCAGTCTCTGCAACGTGTTGTGCATGAATGCACATTTAGCCAGTGAAGAGGTTTCACACATTTCCATCACAAATAAAGATTCATGATTTTCCAAGTATAAGTGTGCAAAAATTACCCTTAACTCACATACACAATGTGACAAAACATGTGACATGATTAAAAATTTATTTTTTAAAAAGGCTAGAGAATTCTATTTAATAAAACTGGTAGTGTTTTACATTAGTATTGCAATTTTCAAAAGCAACAGGAACAGAAGATTTTTTTTTGAGAAAACCATCAAACCCTCAGTTGTTGTCAAGTAATACCAAAAAACAGAAGATACATCCCTTGAATCATCAAGGTTTTTTTCTGCTTACAAAAAAAAAACCTATAGAAAGATACATAAAACACAAAAAAGTGAAGGATTTTACAGCGCAGAATGGCCTTAAAGCAAGCACATTTTTCCCCCTTTGCCTCACCAGACAGGCATCACACCACTGCACCACAATGACTACCCAAATGGCTATTTATTTTGCATTTTCAGACAAATAGGTCTTGCAATAACTACAACAATTAGARCCAAGTCGTGGCATTGTTATTCTGTTTAACCCAAGTTTGTTCTTAATTCCAGGACTCAATTTTAAGAAGCAYACCAGAGGGAATATTCACAGTAAAGCAAAAATCATTCTTTTCCACAATCAGTTTATTAAAAACACATTAAAAATTGTCACCTAGTGAACTGCACATTCTAAAGGAAATCAGTTTTTTAGCACGGAAACACGGTTTCCTTTATATAGAATCCCCCATGAGTAAACACAACGTAGGTCCTGTTAGCACAAAACTAGAACTGCTAAGAGTATTTAATCTTAGACTGAAACTAGGGCCAATAATGAAGTCCAGATATCGTATTGTASAGCAGCTTGAAGGTGAATCGCTTCTAAAATTTTATGAATCTAGAAAAGGCTTCTAGAGTGAGACTTCTGTGAGTTTCCAAAAGGTACCTAATGTTTTTTGCTTAATAGTTAAGGAAAGGGGTGAGGGGAGAGGGAAAAAAACAAGAAAAAAACATGAGACTACTATTTCCACCATGCTATATACATAACTTGTTTGGAGAGAGAACAACGTTATTTGAACATGAAAGGAGGCTTTTTCTTGCACTTTAGATTAAAACTAAAGCAAGACGGCTGGTTAGCACAGTGATGTAGAATGGAAGATGTTAGTCTTTCCTGCTCTGTCCTCAAACTTTTTTTTTTTTTTTTTAACTTAATTGCTGTAATCAATGTCATTCAGCTGAAATAATTAATGCATCCTTTTCCCCATCGGGGCACAGGCATTCTTGTTTAATTCTCGTCTTGCCAAGACAATGAAGCAGACGCATGCCAAATCTATAACGTGAGAGCGAGCTATAAACATGGAACACGATGTGTTTTCATAAACAATGCCTTTTTTCAATAGCAGGATAAAGACAATACATACAATACTCATTCGCATTAAGAGATCGCCTACTTGGATTAAAGACACATGCAAACCCTTGGGGCAAATAAGTAGAGGGTGAATCTGTTCAGATAAGATTGGAGCAGACTGACACAGAGAGAAATCATAGGTACATCTACTAAACTCCACTACAGTGTAAAAGTAACTTCAAACACACACACMCAGTTAAAAAGAAATCCAGTTACGCTGAGGCACCATTTTTCAACCACCATATCTGAGGCCTCGAATATGTGGATTACTTGCATGATTTTGCTATTTAAATAACACTGCTTCGCTTTAAACATTTTCAAAACTACCCACGTTACAAACATTGGATTAGCAGGCATTACACAGGCAAAACAACTTATCCAAAGCAAACTAGAGGTGCTATTAGACACCCCTTCTGCTAAAACCAACATAGCTCACCACTGGTCATAATACAGAGTCTAATATAGATAACATAAAATAGTCTTGCTTGCCAAGTGACTAACTACGGTGTTGTCAAGACCTGATCTGAGCTGCTGCAGAAGCTGGATGTGCCTAGTATCAATAAGATATTTAGGCACAGCAAGGAATAGCCTCACCCTAGATGCCACCTGCTTTCTCTGCTCTGTTGCTCCCGGGCTCCTATAGATAAAAACCTGGACACCAGTAAAAAAAAATCATGTTTCTTGTAGATGAGTACTTAAAGCCTCATCCATACAGTTAGTTACATAACAAGCAGACTTCAAGAAACCAAGTTTTTGGGGGTTTTGTGGTTAGATCTTCAGCTCCCAGGCTTCTCAAAAGTTTCCACTTTGCCTTAAAAGTGTTAGCAAAGAGTAAGGATGGCAATTAGTTTATATAATTTCCTTTATGTGATAACTGAAAGCTCTTGTAATCATTTAAGGGCTGCAATAAGCATATCATTGCTTATTCTCTCCTCTATCCCCAACCCCCCAAACTGGCTGTCAGGAAAAATGCCAAAACACACTGTGTTTTGTAAAAGACCAGGTGTGTTCTCAGAGACACTGTATCTTTTAATGATTTTCCTTCCAAGTCTCACCCATTCTACGAGCACTTTGGGGTTCCTTTGCATTTGCTATAATGCACCAAATGCAGTCCTTAGCAACTTCTCAATTAAAATATTCTTTATACAGAATGAATAAAGTCTTCTGCTATAGGTCAATAAGTTAAATGAGCTGACAATCCGATTGAGAATACAGAACATGCTAACCGCTCTTATGCTTCTGAATCACAACACAGTTGTGACTGCAAGACATAACATAATATAGACAGTGGAAACCTCACCAAAATGTGTGGGATCTGCTGGCAAAGACTTAGCTCCRGCTTCAGATCGGAATATGCCAAGTCACCTTAGCTCACCTGCTAAAACTGGCCAACAGTAGTCTGAACAGAATAAAAAAACTGAGATACGGACACCTCTCAGCGAGGAACTGATAGGAGCCAATTCGCTTTACTCAGAACGCCACCGCTACATCAGAGCGTTTCCATTTTGCGCTGAGTGGGAGCAGGCTAAAAACGGTGATTGAAGGCTGCAAGCCAGACGATCTCACTGGAACCAAGTTATTCCCTTATGGAACAGAAGGTCACTTTCTCATTCAAAGAATCACGCAGTTTCCACAAAATATTTAATTCCAAGTACTATACAGGAATTAACCTAAATGCCAAGAAAATAGTAAGTCACGGAAGATGACACTAATTTAGAATTTACTAGTATCAGGAATTTTTGGTTGAATCTTAAAACACAGTTTATTATGCAAGTATAAGAATTTTCCTACAATCAAAATTGTGCAATATCCTCCTATCAAAGCTATATGCAAATTCCCAGTTATGCGCTAAGAGGCACAAGCTTCTACCTCCTGTGCTAAAGAACCATCTGAAAACTGCCAAAAATAGTAAACTTCTATTTACGGACTCATTACTCTGGGAGGAAATCAATGAACAGCGTTGTAGCAGGAACTCCAAATTCTCTCTTTCACTTGATCCCACGCAGTTTGTTCACTAGAACCATAGTTTAGCATTTATAGTGAAGGGCTACAACTTATCCTTTCACTCATACTTTTTACAAATAATCAATAATCACTTTGAATATGAGAAGTACAACAGCACACCTTTCTTCTGAACTTAAAACAGTCTAGCAAGGAAAAGCACAAACTGGACATTCAGAAAGAATGAAAGCATATAAATTGCAAGATCCGGGAGATGAATTCTTCCAGGTGAAGCAGTTGCTATTAAAAAACACTAAGGAAACAATACTAGGTCATATATTAGCTGTCAAAACATAAGATACTGCTGAGCAGCGAGCGGCAAGGATATTTTCCATACATCATTACTATCATACACTGTACGTTTCTGCCTGAAATACCAAATAATACAYAGCAGGTGCCAATGTTCTCACCGACTGTGGCATGAGCAAACCGACGTGCTGATACTGCACTCCCAGGTCACAAGATGCTATATTTAAACTAAAGAACATGGTGCTGGAATATATGCTCAAGCTAGGCGGCGGGGGAAAGCGATGCTCACAGTTTAAACAGGGACACACAGAGAAATAGGCTCTAGAATAGTGAGCGCAATAGCCAGCTCTGGTAAATGAAAAAACAGCAGGGACAACTAAGAACAGCTTAATTTTTTAAAAAGCATGTTCAAAGATAGAGTTAGGTATGTAGAGCAGTAGTACAGAAAGTACTAATAAACCTATGTAATCTGCAGAACGCCAAGGGCATTCTAGTGATGGGGAGGGTGGTAGAAAGCTACGCTTGACAATTATGACAGCAGAAACAAAAAAAATCAGTTTTTTTCCTGCTCACTTTAAATAAGTCCTAATACAGCAGCATTTTTACTATACTCTTTTGGTGACACTTCACTTTTCCTATATCTCAGTATAAAAATTAGGGAAAGGCATCATCTTAACCTTATACTTACTTAGAAAAAAAAACATAAGTGAAGCATTTGTTAGGAAACTCAAGTGATGGGTACGCACATGTAGCATGATATGAATCTCAGTACCTTGAAGAGGATCACAAGAAYGATCTCCAAATGGAAACTCRAGTCAAATAGAAGAAATTGGCCCAAGTCCACAGCTGAGCAGCAAGAGCTGACAAGGAAGTTGTTTCCTGTCTTTCAGTCCCTTCTTCTAACCAACAGACCACACACAATTACCTTCCTAATCAAGAACATCCAGCTAACAATCTGCTCAAAGATAATTGCTTAGTACATTTGCCATCAATATGCACAAAATTAGCACTAATAAATGTCACTGTGAATTACAGTCAAGTGCTACTAAACATTGTGTAAATACGGATCTAGCCCGGTGACAACAGTCACTTTTCATATTAGGCCGTGAGGAACTCTCAGCACAAGGAATAAAGATTGCTATGGTTCAAACTGACAAAACTTTCCAGCATTCGCATCTGTTCTACCRTGCTGCAGTATTCAATTTAAGCAAGGGGTGGGCATTTTTTTATTTTTTATTTTTTTAAACAGGTATAAACCCACAGGCAATCTGCAATGATAGCTTATTATAAGCAGGCACTGCTTTTTAATGTATCAGTTAGCTGACCTCATTCTTGGAGATTACTCATCACAGTTTAAATACATTAAACCATTTCAACATGTAGCACTTAATCTTTTGGCACCAGAAGTCTGATTTCCCCAGAGCAATGGCAGGCGCCAAGGAGTTAACCAGATTTTAATGAACCGTTTTCACTATTCAGTGAGCAAGCAGCTATTAGGCATTCTCAACACACGATCTTTGCCTGGCTTGACTCTTCGGGGAAATCCACATTGGTAACAGAGTGTGAGTGGGTTATGGAAGGACGACAAAGTATCTCATTCTGATACCTGTCATTTTGGCCAGACAATTTTTGGTTTTATGCAATAAATGTCTGAACTCAACGATAATTTCACAATGAAGTGAAGGAAATTTATAATCAATGTTCACATGCCAGCACTATGTTTCATGTGTTCTGTAATAGTGTCACGATATGGTGTGACATGAAAGATTTTTGGCAGACTTACGATTTTTTATGCTGTAATCAAACTGATTTTGAACACATACATTCACATTCAAAAAGTTTTTTTTTTTTTTTTTAAACACATAATAGGAGGGAAGATACTTAAGTAATCCGGACATTCCTGCTATCTTTCATCTTGTGCAACACGTTCTCCATTTCCTTGAGCTGCACTTACGTTTGAACATTCTGCCTAAATTCACTTTTCTGTAGTTCTTGTTCAAGAGAGACATCATGGTATGAACTACTGCCCACTAACTGTTAGCAATTTCRTTTTTTAATGGATCAATTGTAATCGTAGTATTGTTTTCTCTCCTCAGTAGATTTCTAAAAGTTGCTTYTATTTCATTCCCTGACTGCTGCTGGTTTATGAAACACATGTGAAAGGAAAACCCAAAGGGTAGATTTATTTTTACAATACCTTTCTCTTGAGGTATGGCTAAATGTCTTACAGGGTAGTAGAACTACCAACATTAGAACATGCAAATCGTGTTCTYCCAGAGACACCTTTCTTTGTTCTCCATCATTAGGAGGAGGAGAACCAAACAGTACTACCACTCATCTCTTCCTTGCATGGCACATTTCAGCCCTCCTTTTATAGGCAAGAAAACAGACTGAGAGACGGGAAGYGACTTGTACCCAGGGTCGCATGTGGCGAGCAACTTGAGAGTTSCTTTCTATTCATAGTTCTGCAAGTCCCAGTCAGGGAGAAAAAAAAAAACAGCATTAATCTCAAGATGTCACTGAAAAAGGTGAATTATTGAAATAAGTGAAATAACTGCCTCCGATCCCCTTAAATACCAAGAATTCAGCTTCCTAAATAATTGCATCGCCGTTCCCACAGTGGTAATAGGACAGTTTTGACCCAATTATATTTGGTTCTTCCCATCTTCTTAGAGGCCAAAGACAATGCAATGCCCTGCGTTTCTCCATCCAAGCTCTGTCACTTCCCTGACTAGAACTGCAGTCGCGTTCTCTGAACGGGCCGATCAGAGAAGGGATTATGTGCAGACGGGATTCTCAGGGAACAGAAGAGGAAAACTCTGCGTATCCCTTCCTGTGCAGATTCCACTACACCTCATGTAATGGAGCACCTTGCACAAAAAAGAGGCACAGAACACCAAGGCATACGCTGAAGAGGACTGTTACGACATTTTAAATTGTATTAAGAATACTAAAACTAAGTTAGGTCTACAGTGTCAGTTCTGAATAACTCCAAATGAAGTTTGTAAAGAAATGATCATGTTAAGTTTAAAAATAAATCTTTAAAGAAAAACAAACCAAACAACTTAAACCCGGCTTCAGAAGAGGTCTATTTTGTTACGAGAACCTGTAACATGCCAGAAGCTTATTAACAGACCTTTATTTTCAACGGAAGAAAAGACAGCCAACAAGTTACTAAAAGCTCTCAGCACATTTTGTAGATGTTCTCCTTTAAATGTTAGATACAAAGGAAGAGGTCTCACACTGGATTCCTTCAAACCCCAAAGTAGCCAGGTTTACTACTGACTACATACTTTCGATCTCACAGGTTGCCCTGAACAATAAAGCACGTTGTATGTAGCATCATTACAGCTTCATTTCTAGTTTTAAAACAAAGTTTGGGATTCTTATCTAAACAGAACATCAGAGCTCATTACCTTCTTGTGGGCTCTTCRTTTCATTAGCAATAGCATATACCTACCGTATGAGCCTGGTGCTTTCTCTTCRTAAGTAAAATGAAGTTGCAGTTCCTCCTCTGACATTCGACTGATGAATACTTTCAGCAAACAGCAGATAATAAACAATGCATTGTGAGCCTGCCAAATAAAGAGGTGACTGGAAAGGAAGCAAAAGCAAACAAGAATCAGTAACACAGTTTGTGAACATACATTAAAAAATAACAAGATATATGCCAGAACAGACAAATGGGTTCTTGTAGTTGAAGCAAGCAAGGAAAAGCCAAAGCGCTCTAAAGCATCAACTGAAGACTCTCTRCTACAGCAAATAAGTTAGAAGTGTATTTAAATACAGTATTTTTTTCCAAGAGGATGCAGTTTTATTCCTAATTTTAAATTGGTTTTGTTAAAAACATCATAGCTGCCAGAAGTGCCACTCTCTTCAAAGAGCTTACTAGATGGCTTAGTATACTTCTAAAGGTTTCTAGACCCTATGAACTCAAATCCACCCAAACAGCTGAAATCCTCCTACAGCTTCAATATGAAAGCTATTCTGACTCCCCAAACCTGAGCACTTTTCCTGATCTAGCATTTCTCAGATGACTGTCTGCACCTATGGACTTCAGGAACACAACAAAGCAAGTGTCTATCCCCTTTAAGATTTTTCCCAACTTTCTGAATGCAAAGAGAATATAGCTTCACAACATTTTCTTGAATCCCAATAAGCAACTGCTGGGAAGCCCATACAAGAGCATATAGCCAAGCTCTTGCCTGAAGCTATGTTGTCAAGATATTTCTGAGCTAAAGAAGCAGGAGTCATCCCTGCAGAAATAACTTTTCTCCAGATAGAAGCAAGAAGGTTGAGGGCAATTCCAGGAGGTAGGGAGCACTAAAGAAAATGTCTGTCTTTTTGAAGCTCTAGATCTRAGGAGAGTTAGACATTTGTCAAGGGGTACAGGGGAACAGTTAAAGAAAGCTTCCTGAAAAAACTACATAGTGCTGTACATGTAACCTCTTGGATTTCTTTCCTACTGCTGAAAGAGGGAAGCAAAAATAATGACAGTTGCRTGACATGACTTGAAAGAAATAATTTATAAATTAAATATTTTATCTCAGGAATATTTTCAAATTGGATTGGATTTAAATAGGAGCTTCTGTATAAAGTTAAAATTTAGATAAAAAGGTCAGGAGATTTTTTAAATAGCTCAAAACCAAGCACTTAAGATGTAAACAATGTTTACTTTGAAGAATCAAGCATTCACTTATCTCAGCCACTACATCTATTATTTAGGTATAAAAAAAAAAACAAAAAAAAAACAAACATCACTGGCTGGTCAGTCTTCCGCTTAGAGGTTATTTATGCCCCAAGGGGTTTTGAGTGCTGCACTACCAACCTAGGAGTGGAGTATTTGTGCTGCATGTTTACTACATGTGGGGTCCAGAGAAATATAAGACAGCAACACCTMAGGGCTGCACAATAGGGAAGGCAGGAATTAGCACACGGTTACACATTTGGATCCAGTCAAACARATGCGGTTTATGTAATACACAGGAGAAGGCAAACATGTCTTCTTCCCTGCTGTAATCTATTTATCTACTACCCTGTGCTTGAAAACGTACTGGATATATCTGTGTTTGAACAGAACAAGTAAGAAAAGTCTAAATTTTGGCCTGTAAATATGTTAACTAGCAGAGCAAAACCTCAGGAGCTAGAAACAAAAGAACGTTTAAAAAGTGAAATGACACACACAGCTCTTCTCCATCTACTTACTTCTGACATTCTGCTGAAATTTTTAATTCTTTGGTTCTAGAAAGAAAGACTTTAATCAACGACCCAAGGTTTCCYGTTCGAGGATTCTTCTCAACTAGATGAGGGATTGAAAAGATACGATTATATAGCATTTGTAATTTGATACTATTTAGTTCAAACAAGATACAGAACAAAAACAAGTTTCAGTGCCTTAAAYACTTCTACATACAGCATACTACAACTGGTTTTCTTCTTTTAAGATTCTCCAGTGCATGCTTTACTACTCCATGATTGTTCTCCARATACACTTTTCAGCCTAGATTTAAATATCCCAAGGGGAGCACTCAAACTGCTTCCTTTTCATGACTTCTTTACAGCACAATAGAGTTTCCTATCAGAAAACAGGACTGGTTTTCACAGCTAAATTTTACCTTCTTGTAACATCACTGATCACATTTATATTCTCTCCTCRTTATGTCCCCCAGTTACTTCTTCTCCCTCCCTGTCTGGCTTGGAGGGCAAAGGAGAAAGAGGAAGGAGGGAGGGAGTTATTCTAATCCTTTCAGTCATTTCAATTAATATAAAATAGTTAATGCTGGAAGTTAAGTTTCTAAAAGTTTGGGATGTACAGACAAACACACTCTTACACATACTGTTTTGATCTTACCAGTGGAACACAGAGAGGTGCAGTGTACTAAAGATATGGATGTGAACATGAATGCTGTTTCTTAATTTTTCTGATAAATCACATGGAAAAAAAGTTAAGATGTCACATATCTCACCTAAAGACTTGCAGACTGAGATGGTGGCTTCTTCCAAGAGYTTTAAGTCAGCACTACAGGGAAGGGGGAAGAAAAAAAAAATCACCACGGTTAACATAAGCAAATGGAGAATTCCTAACAAAACAGCAGCAAAAAATTTCTATGAAGCACTTAATTTCAGCAATCCATTAGCTGCTTTATATAAATACCAAGCAGTACAAGACTTATAGTTGCTGTATTTCAAATGTAACAGGAAATTAATATTCAAAAGTGAAATGTCTGTCCAAGTGAAGAGAAGTCAGCACATCATTTGTCTTACTGCCATGCTTGGTTTGATCACTGAGAATACGCATAGAACCGTAGCCTTCAGAAAGCACTTGTTTTTGTACTATCGTGTGAAATAACACCTTTTCTAAAAGCCTTAATTAAAGAATCCTCAGCCTGACATTTAACCTCAAGCTGAGCACCACTTTCTGTTACCTAATGTTCTATTACTGCAACAAGCACTTGCCACATACGCCAAGTTTTTCATAACTTCATTAATTGCCGGTTGGTATGCTTCAACAAAAAAAAAAAAACATCAGCTGAAAAGAACAACAAAACACTAAAGCAGAACCCACCAACAACCGCTGAAAGTAAACACCAGCTGGGTCAAATGCATAAAAATACATTTATATACTTCTCCTGCTACAAACCTAGCAGTACAAACTAACYGATCCTCAAAAACAGAGCAGAACACCACATGGGAAGTATATAAAGCATATTTTTCCTTAACAGATGGGAAAAAGAGATAAATGATAATCAGCTATTTTGCCCAATGYCACATTAAGCAATTTGAAGGTGTCCCAACAATAATACCGAAAGATCTAATCTCTTATCAATGCATATTAAAAGTAATACTAGAATGCAAGCTTCTTCTCTTCAAACCTGATGCTTTTAAAATGACAAGTCACTGACACTAATGTACAATATAATATAAAGCCCCTTGATTTTGCACTTCTTTGGGTTTCCTATTCCAGTTTGCTTGTTAGGAAGTAAACATTACTAAGGTTAAGAGTTTGGAAAACGGAAACTAATAGACTCCAGACTCGCTCTCTAAAACAGCTAAGAGCCAACACATTCTCCCGGAACACCAAAACCTGCGTGCAATGACATAATATTTCATCAAAAAAATTATTACATGAGACCAGGTACACGAGCAGACTCAGACTGTTCTATCACCATCTCAGTAGAAGAAAAACAGCTACCAGAAGCGGGATCTCTCTGAACGTTAGACAGAGACATGCTTAAAGGGAAACCCGAATCCAGCAGGTAAATGCATCAGTCGGACAGCAGAACAAGCACTGTCCTGTTTTGTCACTGCCGTGCTCACGCACTTTTAGGTGAGCTGCTTATCCTTTCAAGGCCAAATTCACCTCCACCTAAGCAAATACCCATCCTTTCAACTTCTCATCTCTAACGGAGAGAACCACACACACATCACAGGATYGGGCTGGGCAGAAGGCAGTCGGTAAGATAATGCAGGGAGCAATCGGGCATTGAGCTGAGAGGTGTGGATAGCTTTTAGCTTTCAGGCTTCCTTCCGACCCCCCCAACCCCGCCAAGGGCTGCTGCTTTAAGTTTCTTGGGACATCTTTTCATGCCCACCGCAATGACGAGGGCTGTGTCACATGTGCTTCATGGCCATGTTACCTCCCAACTCTTCCATCCATCCCCACTTAGGTCTTTCTCGCAGAGCTTCTCTTAGCATTTTCCTTTCCCATATTCCAATCAACCGGGGGCTACAGACTCCCTCTATCATGCCACTRAAGCGCAGGCCTATAAGAGTTGGCAGAGCAAACAACTAAGTAGATCCAAACATCTCCTGCAAATGCAAGCATGTTGTTAGACCTCAGTAGCGTTAAAAACTTTGCTCCTGCTCATTCCACGCAGTGCTTTGAGGTCCCCGGATGGAAAGCGTTACAGAGCTGTAAACTGGCTGCATTTAATAACTTACTTCAGTTCACTTCATAGTAGCAAAGCAGACAGAGAGAAAAAACAGCATTTAGCAGGTCTGGAAATTGTTCTTCCCCACTCCGCCTAGCACGTGCCATCAGGATTCCCTGCAGCTAGAGCGCCTCATCTCCCACAGACAGGGGTTGAAGACTCTGCCTGGAGCTCCTTTGGTTGTGARATGTTTTGCCCTACATGCTTTCGTACAGTCTCACTTTGTGCACCTGTGCAGTGATTACTGAGCATGCCACATGTTCTCAATAAGAGAAGGTATTAAAAGAATAGATCAAACCCCTATTAAAAATTCAGGAGACGCACGCAAAGGCAAAACTTCTCCAAGCGGTAAAATATGAAATAGCTAAATTCCCTGACTGACTCTCCCGCTCACCCTCAGCTCAGAGATGAGATCTGTGTCCCATCTAGGCCAACACAAAATTTCCAAGAGTTGCCAAAACAAGACACCTCTTTGGAAGAAATCTGCATCCGGAAGTGACTTTACAGTAAGGATGACCAGGATACGAGAGAAGGTTTTACAGCCTCTGTGCAGACTCAGTTAACATACAGTCTGATCTACAGGAATGGCAGTTACTTTAAGCGGTCCTCCAGAAGTTCCCAAAATTAAAATTCAGTTTAAAAAAAGTTTAATGCTTTAAGTTGCAATGTAATATAGGCTGAACAATTTCAGAGCTTGTCCGGCTATATCCTTGTAATTAAAGGTATGAAAAGCACCATATTCAGAAGAAATAGGAAGCAGCAACATAATGAAACCCAAATAGTAACTAAGACTGTAAGAGGTCAGTGGTATGGCCTCTGTTCAAACACTCTTCGCATATAAAAATATTGCAAAATTTAATATTACTATTTAATATTGCCAAAGCTGCTGTTGCTTCCTAAGCATTTGTTTAAATTTTCCAATGAGTAACCTCATTTATATGAGAGCAGAGACTGAAGACAAGAGAAGTGTGATCCCACATACACTTCCTTCGGTGGCACAGTTRGATTTAAGAAATTCCTGTCCCACTTGCTCAACCCTATCTTAGCAACTACAGCTGGGCCAGTGAAATTTTAACAGAGAGTAGTGGGGGAAACAATCCTCTTCCTGTTTTTAAATTTAGATTATAATCCAGTTTACAGCACAGTCCCAAAACTAACTGCACCAGCATAAAAGAGAGACTAATTGTGGTCCTGTGTGGGAATCCCCTAAAGCAGCTCCAGTGCTGAAAACTCACATGAAATTGCGCTCTTAAAACCTGTTTGTCTGAGATGTTGTCTTGAAAGAGTTTGTCTTAGATGCTCTCATACTCTGGAGGACTAGAGGAAGAGGTAAGGGTATTGGTAGGAACAGCAACCAAAAGCATTATTCCAAAGTTTTTTTGATAGGAAATACTTCAAGGCAGAGACAGATTAAATTAAGATGCCCGCAAGTTATCCTGTATATCATACTAATTTACTGTGTAGCAAACTGAGGGCATTTCACATGAGAGCACTTCACCTGCAACAATTTTAGGCTGTGCAGATGAGCTCTTTTAATATCAAGTCTCTGCATTCTTTCCTTCCTTACAAATTACCTTGAAACATAAGTTTCAGAAAGTGCAAACTGCGCTTTGAAATATACCTTTAAAAAAATTAAAGTTAGTCTCAAAGGGGGTCTTCTGTTTCAGTGCTAAAAACATGCAGAGTAATTAAAAACAAATGGTATAAAACTAGAACACCGCATCAACAGCTACGGACAATGCAATCTTCTAGGTCTGAATGAAACGAGGACTTCTTGGGGGGTTTTTTTGTTTTTTTTTTTTAACTTCTAAATTTGTCCAGCTGGCTGCTTGTCATCAGGATGTATTCCTTCCTGATAGTTCACAGGCCAGGAAAATATTATATTGGACCCCAATGCACTACAGAGTTCTTAGTTACTGCCTAATCTTAACCCACCAAAAAGCGATCCTTCTCCCACAGTCGAAAGATGCTGGGGACTTCTGTAATACAGACTGAGCAAATACTGTAGTTGCTCCAGGATTTAAAGTTTAAATGTAAACATTAATTTTTTTAATTAAAGTCCATTTTCCCCTAATTTCCAAGCACTCTGCCTTACAAGTGTAGAATTCTTGCAGTTTGTTTGTTTGTTTTTTAACTTCTAGCTATTCAAAAACACACAAAACCCCCAAACAAATCCCACAGAGTTGCCCAATTCCAACATGTTGCCAGGATCAAGAAGAGCAGCAAACCAAGACCTTCAGATCTTCAGCAAAGCTTTTAACACTGGTGCCATCTTTTTCCTAGCAAAATGAAAACCAAGTTTAATGCTTAAAAATCCAGTACAACCCGCTCGCCCTCATGGCGACCAGAGCACAGAACTGAACTTCGCCTTTCTGAAGACTAGGCAACATCTGAAACATTTCATCTCAAGCAACGGAAACACACGTGGCAAGAAGGAGCTACAACAGAATATCCCCACCAATAAACATACTGAAAATAGTGTTGTTGTTACATTCAAAAGTAATACTACTGCTGGTTTTTAGGCCCCAAGGATAAATTCTTGAAGAGAGTCTAGCTCAGCACTGAGGGAAAGGGTGATAGGAGGGGGGAAGCCCATTTCTAGGTACCTGGGGCAAAGCTTAAGAGTAGCTGCCTTTCCTTAACTTGGGTAGGAAAGAAAGGCGAGAGATGTGGAAATAGCTGCCTTAGTATTTTTTGCGCTGTGAAGACAGAAGACGCATTATATTAACACTGATGCAGAAAATGGCAGAGCCGAGATTCATAATGTGGCACAAAAGAAGCACTAGAACCAGCTATGGTATTGACTTTGCTCTACAGCCCCCGGGGAGATGACATTTGGTTAATGAATAAATATGAAAATGGAAACCCAACGCCCAAACGTCCACCCCTTCATTAATTCACAGAACAGCACTGCTAGTAGTCAGACTATTTTTCAGCACTAACAACAAGATCAAGTATTAGTGGAGTGAAGCTCCCTATAAACACATGCACACAGACATACAGACACACACACACATCTTTATTTATATATATTTTAGGAGCTTACTACTGGGGACAGAAAGGTCTAAAACATTTAAATTCATCTCATTCAACACATTGCACTTAATTAGAAGGAAGCAACTAYGGAAAGATGCAGGGGAAGGGTGTTATGTGGAGGGAACAACCTTTCAGAAAGGAAAAGGAAAAATCCCACACATTTTTCACTCTGCAATTTCATCTTTTGAGAACTGGGAAAAGAAAAATCACACTTTTTCCAAAACTGAGAAGAAGCTTCTGAAAGAAAATATTCTACAGAACAGAAAAATATAGAGGAGATTCATCAGGGATGGAAGAGTAAAACATAACCTGGTCTACGAGCACCGTTAGTACACTGTCAACAGGCTTCTCTTAAAAATTATCAGTTTCTAGGAATAAACAAGTAGCAAGATCAGTTAACGCTGCCTCACACGACTGCTACCTGTTACGAGGAGAAGCCCAGACGTCCCAGTTCCAGCCCGTAAGCCCAGTCACATAAAAGACACCAGTCTGGAGGAGGTTCCCATGCACATGGCCACAAATTCTGGCTTAGGGTCACAGATCTTTAACAAACATAACAACCAYCTGATGGCAAATACCACGTGAATTTGACAATTTTCCCACACATGAGCAAAAAGAGGTTGCTTTGCACACAACCTTTAGCCTCAAGCTGGTTTGGGCTTTCTAACAAGTTGTGAGCACAGGGGCAAGGAAAAAAAAACCCTAAGAATTCAAAGTATACTTAACCACACACACTCGACCAGCTCATTCAGGTCCAACTGAATGTCTGAGGTGCAGACTTCGTCCCCACACACTTCAGGGGGAAAGCCCAGAAACTACACTTAAGTCACATATTAAGGACTCCATACTAGGGACAGGAAAGGAGAAAGCAAAATTAAGTTTAAACCTRGCAGCTCAAATACTGCCCCTTTGGTACCAGGGGTCATCATACTTCTTTTCCCTGATACGAAAGTTCAGGTTCTCAAAACTATATTATCACATAAATGCTATTTTGATGTGCACAAACCCATTCAAACATATGGGATACTAACGCAAGCCAAAGTTGCCCCCTTTTATTTTTCACAGGTGAAAGTACTGCAAAGACAAAATAAAAATTAGGAGTTATCATACGTAGGTGCAATGAATATTGACCAAGTAAAACACATTATTGAAATGCTATTTAGACACTACAAATTTTATTTTGACTTGCCGAAATTGTTCTCATAACATTTAATTTAATCACTTTGTACCTGCAGTTACTGCTCATAGTACACAGAGTTTCTTCATCATTGAGTTAGTTTTCTGTAAGAAATCATCTTTGCAGTAAAGGTGGGGAAGAATGGTAAATTAAGCAGTCCATTGCTCAAAAAAATTGATGGTTTTTATTCACTGCAGATTTTTATTTTTGGCTTCATACTACCAGAAAGCCGGATTCTGCGGTTAGCTATTCTGGCATACATTGAGAAAAACATTGCTTCCAAAAAGAAAAAGGAAAAAAAACAGTGGAGTTAATTTAGAGTGGTTGAATTTGTTTCAGTTGCCTTATTTTGGATTTACATCAGAGTATTCAACAATCCGTCCCGCAAACTTCAGCAAAACTGTAATTAATAAAAGACAGTGAAAGTTGCTTCCTGATAGCACAGTCTTCATTGAGGAAAATGGTTTTATCTGCTTTTATTTTAAAGGCACCACAATATAAGAGGTTTTAGAGTGGCATGACTACTGTTTTTAAAAGAGATCAGCATGGCAAGCAGTAAGAATATTTTGCATACAAATTGTCACTAAAAACACACCTACAAAGTAGATGACACCTACCCTTAATATGGTAAGAATAAGGCCCAAACTGTAGTAGACAACCACCCTCTCCGAA
Organism: Apteryx rowi; assembly: GCF_003343035.1. Lineage (NCBI taxonomy): Eukaryota > Metazoa > Chordata > Aves > Apterygiformes > Apterygidae > Apteryx > Apteryx rowi. Next base: position 1,034,534 of record NW_020451260.1, read on the forward strand.
AGGGGAGAAAAGAAAGAGTTTTTCCCTTTGACTAAGCAAAGCTTCTTCCCCTGCCGCTGAATACAAACCAGAAGAATCAGCCCATTCAGTAAATTCATACTGTGGGAATGCCGACTTTAATGGCCTATTCAGAGGAAAGACGTCAAAGAATAAAAAGCTGCACATAATTTATTGTACCAATTTAAAAATGTACCATATTAAGGCAACATTAAAGTTGTTCGTTTTTATGTCTTTCCATTAAAGGATCATGCACACTATTCTTCAACCAGCCACTCATTAAAAACTCCAGGGAAGGAATAAAGTGGAACACTAAATATTAAGCATATGATTTTCAGCAAGTTCTGCGTTAGTTAACTCTGTTTTAAGTTTTCCATCATGAAAGTATTGTAACTAACAACATTGCTAAGGAGGAGGTTGCAACTCATGAGAGCCAAACACACTGGTCTGCCTGAATCGAGAGCAAAGACTCCAAAGCAAACCTCACAGCTCGTGTTTATAACAACAAAGTCAACCAGAAGGGTTTTGAGGGTTTGGTTTTTTTAATATTCAAACACCGTTCAGACCGATATGTCAATTGCTTGGCATTTAGGAAGTGGCAGATTTAAGGGGATTTATATGATCTTAAATCAGCCCCCCCCCCATGAGTCCATTCTGTGTAACAAATATGGAATCATGAAGAAAAAAGTGAAATAGTGGGAGTGTGAAGTCAGACCACCAGGTACCTGCAGGCTGAAAATAGGAATTCCTCGGAAGACACTTCTATAGCCCAAGGGCATTTTACCCGCCCAGTATCTGTGACATGCTACAAACAGCTGTTAGAGCTTCTCAAAAGACAAGGTCACAACACACCTTTCACAGTGAAAAAAGCATTGGGCAACCGATAATAAAACTGCTGGTAGCTTTGCCATTTAATACCACGTATACATATATTGCTTATCTCCTACCACTCCTAAATTCTGTAAGGCTCCAGTGACTTTACCTGCCAAATACCAGAAATTTGCTCTGGCTGTTACCATCTATCACTCATGCCAGGAGAATTATGGACAGTGAGCGTGGATTCACCTTCAGCTCCTCATTTCTCTGATTATTAGAGGCTGATTCATCATCGAGGTTTGCAAAAACACAGACCAGGCTTACTCCTACTCCCTCACTTTCTTAATATTCCATCTTAATGCTTGCTTTGGTATTAACAAAATCAACACCATGAGATACAATGGGGCCCAGGAAAGCAGGATATTACACTTCCAGAATATAGTTCTGTTTTCACCATGYGCTTATACACATATTTTTTTGGATGGCACGTCCCTTTTCCACCCAGCTGTCTGTCGTGCCCCCAAATCACTCCTTCGTTGTACTAGCAGAATTGTTTTGTGGCGCTATGCTATGAATCACTAAGGAATTAACTTGGCTGAAAAAATAATCTTTTCTTTTTGCTAGGTTATTTTTCAGGCAGATCAGTTCCCGATGAGGTTCATAGTAGATCCCCATAAACACCTGAAGGGTTACTGCAAGGGCAAGAGTATCTTACATCGTACTGCTGACAGAGACAGTAATAGAGACCCAGCAACCTTGCAGGCAGTAGTACAGATACTTGGCCAAGTTTATTCACACCTACAAACCACCTCCTGTTCTTTACAGAAAGAGATCAAGATGTTGACTGGACTGAAAAATAAGCCCAGTAAAGAAGACAGGACAAACAAACAAAGAGTACAAAGTGCAAGAAAAGGAAAGAACACAAAAATGAAGAAAAACAGAAGAGCAAAGAAAGCAACACTGTTAACAGATCACACAGATATCATGCCTTCATCTCCCTCAGTAGAACCCAGTAATTCACTGGCTCTCAAAACCCAGGCCCTGGGCTTCCGAATTTTGGAATTAAACCAGCATGGTTCCTCAGAAGGAACAATTCAGTTTGGCAACCCAAAAGATCTTGCTTTGGGAGCTGTGACCAGCAGGTACCTGGACTAATTCAGAACAGCACTTGAAGCAAAAGCACTATTCAAATATTCCTCATTAGAGACAAAGCATACACAGAACTGTGTTGAAACAACATGAACTTTACTTACATATACACTGATTCACGTTTCCCTCAAACATATCACAAGCACTTTTTCTTGTCCTTGCAGATACTGCTTCCATACTATGAGCAACGTTTTCTGAATGAGGCTGAGATACCAGTCAACTGTTGCCAAAAGGAGGCAATCTACCATGGCCTTTTCCCACGTGCTGTTGCCATTTTGTACTTCCCAGATAGTTAAACAAGCAAAAAACATGCATGTTGTTCTTTCTATGGCCTCCTCCTCTTTGCCAAACCCAGATAGTCAGAAAAGAGGGAGAAAAACTTCCTAAGAGGTTCCAGACTTTGCCTTGTAAGTGGTGGTAGATGGCTGGCTGCCTAAAGGCATTGTAGGACCCAGGAAAGGAGCACAAAGTAAATAACTACTGAATCTAACGTGGCAGATATTCATCACACCAATTAGTACAGAAGCAAATAACTTGCAAACAATCACCTACCAGACACACACTAATTTTGCAACACATTAATGGAAAAAAGTATAATTTGAAAGAAGGGGAAAAACTTAAATCCTATCTTGTTTGACAAGTGAAACTTGGCTCCTTTCCACAATAATCAAAACCTACCATCTTGCTCCTGTCAGAAGGATGACCTACACTCAAGTCTCATTATAACAAAACAGAGTTGGCATGGTATTTCATAATCTTTCAGTCTCTAAAATGAACATTGACCTCCGCTGTTCTGTTCCTGCAGGCAAGGTCAGCCAATTTAGACAATAGCTGATGAGGGTGTTCTGCAGCCAGCAGCGTTTGACCCCATCTGTCAAATGGGTCTCTCCCAGGTAGATGCAACTTAATGGGAAATTTCTGTTTCCTTCCAATTATTAAGCTGCATAGAAGATAGAACTATGCGTCTAAAAATATTTCTCTTCTAGCTGCCAGGCAAGAGCACCATCTGGTGTTCAGCTAATTAAACTTTCAACCTACATTTGGATCAGTTTTCCTTTATATATATATATATATATATATATATATTTTTTTTTTAAACAAATTTAGTGTACACTGGGTCTGACTCCATGAAATACACACAAAAAAGCTGCAAAGCAAGCTATGAAAGACTCATTTACTTTGGTGGGCATGGGGAACAGGGGCACAATAGAACAACTGAAAGAAACTGCTGCTTTTTGGTACATGACTATTTCCCCCTAAAAAGCCCCAATGCAATTTTACATGACTTCACAGAATATTGTCCATCTTATTAGTCATGAGTAGACTGTAAGCAAGAACTTAAAGAAAAAAGACTGCCGTTTCATCCAATGCCAAATATTCCTTTACAAGAACCCCTCCCCTTCACAATCCTGTAATTTCTTGCTACCTCCTGACTATCTCCCCATGCAGAAGCCAAAAGTGTTTCCTCCTCCTCCCTCTTTAAAAAAAGATAAAGTTTAGTAAATGTCTCCAACTTGTTTACCGTAACCATTTTCTCTTCCAGTCATCTGGATTTTCAGTTACTCATAAACATATTAGTACGAGCAAAACAGACTCTTTACCTGACCTGCTCCTAATTGTTGCAAAAATAAATGTTGTTCTTGGCCTTTCAGAAGCTACTGTGCGTAGCATCTAAGACATAGTACAGAGGTAATTCGTATAACATGTAAACAATACCTCATTAGAAATTATTAAAGAGCTATTTAAAAAAAGTCAGTTAACTGAAGTCGCAAGGGCTTAARTTTTGTATTTCTGGAGATGCGCTATGGATCCTTTCAGAAATATTAATGCTGTTTCTATCTACGCTACTTGCTAGAGTGAAGAGACACGCAAGAGAAGAACCAACGTGATGAGGTTGCATTTCAGTTTAGCTATCCGTAACGTTCTATAATTTTGGTGGAAGTATTGTAGAGCTGTGGACCACACCATCACAAGAGAAAGTTTATTACCTTCAAGTCAGCACACTAATTTTAGATACTTAGAAAATAGTTTCATGTGCTGTCTCTGTGAAAAACATCTTTCAAAAGGTAAAACAGGAAAAAAATAATTAAGGCCGTACAGATGAAGAAACTCAACAGCTAACCTACAATTAACTCATGAGAGATGCTCAATGCAATAAAAGTTTGAGGTGTCAAGGCCAGAAGGTTTAGTCCTGTAACCTATCTCTACTTGAACCTGTTAGTGCGTGAAACAATAAATGTTTCAGAGGAAAGGCACAATGGAGGCTTATTCAAAACAAAAAACAAAAAAACACGCACACAAGAACACAACAGACCTACTTCTGATCTTTTCTAGTTGCCAGAAGAACAAATAGCARTTACAGCTATTAGGAGGAAGAAAGGAACCCACAGAAATGGAAGATGTGGTGGAAAGAGATTCCAAAATTAGAAACAACAGTCCATTTTACATAGGCATTTACTCCCCTGCCACCTAAAACAGGAATAAAGACAAAAAATCTTTTCTTTTTCAGACCAGTCATTTTTATAAATATATTACCAAGGTTTAACTCTTCACCAAGCATCATCTTACCTGTTTGTTGGAGTGGTAAAGCTAAAAGATAGCAGCTGATTCCAGAATGGATCATTTTCAGAGATCGGCTCTGCTCCTGACAATTTTTTTAAATACTCGTTTTCTGGAAGTTCGCTGATGCTGCTGCTATTTGCTCCCATCTTCTTTATTTGGCAAATCCTTCTCTAAATTTTCATTTCTTCAAGGGAAGAAAAAAGGGAGAGAGAAACACTTGAAGTCTTTCATACAAATAAGGAATATACAGAGTCTACTAAATTAGTGATCACTAAGGCTTTAATTCACTATCTGGAACAATTATTGAAAAGCAGAAAACCAAAGCATATAGGAAGGCATTCAAAAGACTGTCAACACATTTAGGACACCAACATCCTCATCCAAGGAAGCTAAAAGTTACTGTGCTATACTTCAGTCCTCGTCTCACTTGGGTTTTCCTAAATCTCACTCAAGAAGAATACGCTGTTGCAGTTATATCAACATCAAGGCTGTTACCAGTGGAGGAAGCTACAGGGAATTCACAATTTAAACAAGGATGTTAAGCTGACATGCCATTCAAAAATGTATTTTCCAGTTGAATATGCACAGATACCTAGGTATACAACTGCTTTTGACAAGAAACGGTCATGCAACTAAATCCCTCTGTACCGTCAACCTACCTACCATCTGCTCCTTGGAGTTTCATACCCTGCCACAATCAGCGCAGCTGTTACCACTACTGCACAGCTAACCCGAACCAAGTGAGCAAAGATGCTACAACGTACAAATGTACGTACGAACGGGCTGATCTTTGTAAAATAACACGGCTCCTTCCAGTTAACTACGTGGGGGAGGGAGGAAGGCTAAAAAATGAACACGTACAAAGACAACTGCTTTTGGAAGCAATTCCTCCAGAAGTTGGTAGAGAGACACTCAAAACCCCTTTAGATTATTAGTTGTGTTGTATCCGTTTTGTGTGAAGAATGAGAAGATTTTAGCTTTCCATGCTGCTTATCAGCACTTTTCACCTTTATAAACAATTTAATTAAAAAAAAAAAAAAAAAAA